>NW_005841912.1:2350236-2378925 GCF_000455745.1 Alligator sinensis
GGGCAGGGGTTATACCTCTAGCGATCCCAATCTTCTAATGTGCTGAATATGCCTACCCAGACAGAAGAGGAGAAGGAAATCCCCATAATAAACTAGATCATGGAGAGGGCTTGCAACTCATTTAGAATCAAAATTATTTCCTTCCAGCCAAAATAATAGGGATGAGTAATGAACTTTAAATGCCCATATAGCTTTCCCTAACAGCTTAGTGGTTGAAAATGGAAAACATAATGCGCTGTTGTTCACAAGTTGCAATCTTGTTAGGTTTGTTATATAAAAGAATACTGCTCTGAATTAACTGGGCTTGAAAATAATTGTTTAAGTGGTCATCTGATTTTAGTTATCCATGGAAATCTGCAGGCATGTCCTGAAAAGTAAGTAAAGAGAAGAAAAGTAAATTGCTATTTGAGTTGATCATTCTCAATCGTTCAGTGAGGCACAGATTTGTTTACTAATTCATATTACAGGGAACATGCTATATTTAAAAAAAGTAAGGAGGGTATCATGTAAGCAAGATGAAAGAGCTGAACTCAGGGATTGCAAGCCACGTATCTTTGATTTCTTATTTGCTTTAATGAAAGGCAGGTCTTTTGAAAAGGTCTAACTGACAGTAATGAGCACAAAGGTGGATTGTGGAAATTATAAAATGGGCAGGAAGTTTGTATACTGGGAAATTTAGATGAGTCGCAGTGAAAAGATGAGGTATGCTGAACTTCTCTTCCACCTCACTGTGGATTCTTAAAAAGGGAAGTAGCTTTGGGGAGGTAGCTTTTTCTTATCATTAGGTCATGAGCATAGGTCTTGAAGCTAGGCCTATATTTAAGTCCATGCTTACTGTTACAGATTTACAGAGTGACATTAGCCAATTGCTTCCACTCATATGGAATGCAAGCTTGCTTCAAGTTTATAAAGCTCTTTCAGTCCTTTGGATGAAGGGTGCTATATATGCAAAGTGTTATGATTGAAGAAATCAGCTGTCAGTATTTTCCTGATGGAATAATGTAGTGTACAGTATACAGGAATGTTAGTTTAAAAAATGATCCTATTGAGAAAGTCGGTTAGAAGAGATCTTGACAGAATCTCAGATTATGTTAAAGGGTCAAAGACATTAAGAATGACTTAAAATCTCCTGCTTTGAGGCATATTTTTGGAGTTCTGTTGTTTGGCTTCTGGATTATGGACCTTTTTAGATTTTCATTTTCAAACTGTCTTTGTAACCCCAAGGACTTAAAACCTTGTTTTTGTACTCTGAAAGCTGAGATTCCAAAATCATTTTATGACTTGGGGATTGAGAACAATCAAAAATGCCAAATAGCAATATTAAGAAGGGAATGTTTGCTGTTTGCTATGGGCCTGTAAACTTCAGTATGTGACTAATCTCTTTCCTGTTACAATCAGCACTTCTGCTCTAATGAAAGGTGAAAATGGTGCATCAAGGCAGTATTGTTCCTGTTGCTGGGAAAAAGATCCTCCTCTTGCTGGCTATACAACTCTTTTCCCTGCTGGCCGAGAGCATAATTTCTTTTCCATGCCAGCCGGTCGATTGAATCTCAAGTCTCTCTGGCTTCTCCCTCCACACCCTGGCTCCTTCCTTCTGTGTTACCTAGCTGCTTGTCCCTTTTCAATGGGCAGGATCCTCCCCCGCCTGCCCCTCTCTCCTCAACACGGCAATTCTCAGGATCCTCCTCCGCCTGCCCCTCTCTCCTCAACACGGCAATTCTTGTCTACCTCTTAATTTAATTTATTATTAATAAGAACCAGCAGGTGAAAAGGGGTTAGGACTTTGATTGGTATTGGAGTCTTTTCCTGCCATATATTTAGCATGGGAGAGTAATTTGGAATGGCACCCTAATTCCTAGGGTTAACAAAGTAAGGTGGCATTTGGGGAAACTAGAAAGAATAGCTTTAAAACACTGTCTCCAGCTTTAAAACACCTTATACCAGTAACTGCAGTATAATTTGTACTTGTGATAATTCATTACTCCAGAGACCTGTTCCTTTAAAGTGTCATACGGTCTAACATTCATAGGAAGGAATGTAATAAAAACGCAGCAGCAATTGTCCTAAGTGAATAAACTTTAAAGGCAATTTTAGCATTCAGTATTTTGCCACAATGGTATTGTTCTGGTTTGCTTATACAGCTTTTTAGCTCAGCGTGTTCAGTTTTGTCCAGCAGGTTGAATTCTTACTTTCTGAACCTGGAATCCTAACCTACTAGGGGAATGAAGCATATGATGACATTCTAAAAGCAAAGTGTCTCTTCCATCAGCATAATAGGGAGACAGGGATTCTGTCTGTGAGGGAAGCTAGGGTATATTGAAAACAATAAAATGGAATCTTCTTGTGTGAGTCATGCTAAATGGTTTGTTTGTCTGTTCAGGAAGACAGCAGGGGAGAGCTTCTTTGGGGATTTTGTGTGTAGAATAGCAGTCTGTAGGATAATGGGAAAGTAGGGCTCAAAGGGACATCACAATGTCAACTAGTCCACGTCCCTGCTCAAACTCAGATTATTCTTGACTAAGCCATCCCAGCCAGGTGTATGTCTAACCCTCTCTTGAAAATTTCCAGGGATGGAGATTCCACAACTTCTCTAGGTAGCCTCTTTCAATGCTTGACCACCCATAGTCAGAAAGTTCCTTCTAATCTCCAACTTAAATTTCCATTCCTTGCTCCTAGTCCTATCCCCTATAGACACAGAGAAAACCCCATCTCCATCCTTTCTGTAAATCACCCTTCAGGTATTGGAAGACTATTACCAAATTCCCCCTTGTTTTTCTCTTTTTCAGGCTAAACTAACCCTAGTTCTTTCAGTCATTCTTCTTCAGTCTTGCCTCCCAGACCTCTAATCATTTTTCATTGTTCTAGGCTGGACTTTTTCCAATCTGTCCACATCCTGCTTGAAGTGTGGACCCAAAACTGGACATAGCACTCCAGGTGAGGCCTCACTAGTGCTGAATAGAACAGAAGAATAATTTCCTTTGATTTAAAAGGGACATTTCTGTTAACACAAACCAGTATGCTGATTGTTTTTTTTGCAACAAAAGCAAATGCAAATCAGTCCTGAGGCTGATGCAACCACTGGGGCACCTTAGATGCTATAACAACCCTCCTTTAGTTGAATTGCTTTGCATCACTGGTGATTCTTTGGCCATGTCCTCTCCAGGTATGGATGGCCTTTGGCTCACAGGGAGCTCATCAATGCTTTGACAGGTTTTGTTTTTAGTTCTGCTGGGTGTTGACACAGCTTCCTCACCCAGGCTAGTCCAGGTGGGCCCACTGGTTTACCAGGATGTACTGGTTTACATGGTACCAGATAGCAGACTAAGAGAGGCCTGGCCTGACAGGGAAGAGACAAGTTTGGCTTATAGTCACCTTATAGGCCATTGTAACCCACAGGTGCTCCTCTGAAGTACTGCAGCCTAGCAAGTCATCCCCCAAACTCTTTGTGCATGCAATTATTCCATCCTAAGTGCAGTACTTGGTACATCATTCTTGAATCTCATCCAATTGATTGAGGACCATTTTTCCAGTCTATCCAAGTCATTCTGGATCTCAGCCTTACTCTCCAGAGTATCTGTAACTCCACACAACCTGGTGTTGTCTGCATATTTGCTAAGCATGCACTCATTCCTGTCATCCATATCATTAATGAAGATGTTAAACAACAGCAGACCCAGGACAGCTCCCTTGGAAACCCCACTGATACCTCCTCATAATTAGACATTGAACCATTGATAACTACTCATTGAGTACGATGATCCAACCACTTATGTATCCACCTTACGCTATTTTCATGAAATCTGTATTTCATAGAATCATAAAAAATTAGAGTTGGAAGGACCTCAGGGGTCCATCTAGTCGAACTTCTAGCTCAAAGCAGGAGCATCTCCAACTAGATCATCCCAGCCAAGGCTTTGTCTAGCTGGCTCTTAAAGATCTCTAAGGATGGAAATTCCACAACCTCTCTGGTAACCTGTTCCAGTGCTTTACTACCATCCTAGGGAGACACAATTTCCTAATATGTAACCTAAACTTCACTTTCTACAGCTCAAGACAATTGCTCCTTGTTCTGTCATTTGCCAGCACAGAGAACAGTCTAGCTCCATCCTCAGCTACCTAAAGGCTGTTGTTAAATCCTCCCCTAGTCTTCTCTTCTGCAGACTAAATAAAATCAGTTCCCTCAGCCTCTCTTCATAAGTTATGTGCCCCAGCCCCCCAGCCATTTTTGTTGCCCTCCACTGGACTCTCTCCAGTTTGTCCACATCATTTCTGTAGGGGGGCAAAACTGGACACAGTACTCCAGAAGTGGCCTCACCAGTGCCAAATACAGGGGAAGAATCACTTCCCTCAATCTACTGGCAACACTTCTACTAATGTAGCCCAGTATGTTGTTAGCCTTCTGTGCAACAGAGGCACATTGTTGGCTCATATTCAGCTTATTATCCACTGTAACCCCCAGTACCTTTTCTGCCAAGCTACTGCTTAGCCAGTCAGTTCCCAGCCTGTACCACTGCATGTTGTTGTTCTGTCCTAAGTGTAGGTCTTTGCACTTGTCCTTATTGAACTTCTTGAGTTTTCATTTTGTCCAATCCTCCAATTTGTCTAGGGCTTTCTGAATCCTATCCCTACTGCCCAGAAGATTTACTATTCTCCCTAGCTTGGGGTCATCCACAAACATACTGAGGGTACATTCCACCCCATCTTCCAGATCATCGATGAAGATCTTGAACAAAATGGGGCCCAGGACTGACCTCTGCAGCACTTCACTTGATACTGGCTGCCAACTAGACATTGAGCCATTGACTACTATCATTTGAGCCTGACCACCTAACTAGTTTCCTGTCCATCTTACAGTCCATTCATCCAACCCATACTTCCTTAGCTTGCTTGCAGGAATGTTGTGGGAAATTGTATCCAAAGCTTTTATAAAGTCAGCTTATATCACATCCCCTGGAGCCCCTGTATCCACAAAGCCAGTCATCTCATCATAGAAGGCAATCAGGCTGGTCCGGCATAACTTGCCCTTGGTGAATTCATGCTGACTGTTCCTAATTCCCATCTTCTTCTCTAAGTGCTTAGAAATGGATTACTTGAAGATCTACTCCATGATTTTTCTGGGGACTGAGGTGAGGCTGTCTGGTCTATAGTTCCCTGGATCCTCCTCCCTCACTTTTTAAAAGATGGACGCTATATTTGCCCTTTTCCAATTGTCCAGGACCTCTCCCAACTGTCACAAGTTTTCAAAGATAATGGCAGTTCTGCAATCACATCATCCAACTTACTCAGCACCCTCAGGTACACTGTGTCCAGCCCTATGGCCTTTTACACATCCAGCTTTTCTAACTAATTTGTAACCTGTTCTTTCACCACAGTTGGCTGCTCTCCCCTTCTTGCTAAATGGTGCAGTAGTCTGCCAGCTGACCTTGCCTGTGAAGGCTGAGGTAAAAAAGGCATTGAGCACTTCAGCCTTTTCCACATCATCTGTCCCCACTAAATTTTAATAAGGGGCCCATTGTTTCCCTGAGTTTCCTCTTGTTGCTGACATACTTGTGGAAACCCTTCTTGTAAATTTTCACGTCCCTTCCTAACTGCAACCCACAGTTGCACTTAGGCCCCTGATTTCCTCCTTGCATTCCTGAGCAATACTCTTATATTCCTCCCTAGTTGTTTGTTCAGGATTCCACTTTTTGTAAGCTTCCTTTGGTTTACTGAAGAGCTCTCTGCTAAGTCAAGCTTCTCTTCTGCCATACTTGCTAGTCTTCCTGTGCATTGGGATAGTTCATTCCTGCACCTTCATTAAAGTTTCTTTAAATACAACCAGCTATTCTGGACTCTTTCAGACTGGCCTTCCAGGAGATCCTGCCCATCAGTTCCCTGAGTGTGTCAAAGTCTGCTTTTTTTCTGAAGTATACGGTCCTTACTCTGCTGCTGACTTTCTTCCTTTCCTCAGGATCCTGAACTGAATCATGTCATCATTTCCTTAGCTTGTTAATGAGAATGTCATGAAAGACAGACAATGTTAAAAGCCTTACTAAAGTCAAGGTATATCACATCCACTCTTCTCCATGCATCCACAGAGCCTGTCAGATATCTATCATAGAAGTAAACAGGTGGGTCAGGCACGACTTTCTTTTCGTGAATCCATGCTGGCTGTTCCTGATCACCTTATTCTTCTGTAGGGGCTTCATAATAGATTCCTGGAGGACCTTCTCCACTCTACTTCTAGGTATTGAGGTCAGGTTGACTGGTCTATAGTTCTCTGATTCTCCTTCCCTTTCTTAAAGATGGACATTATATTTGCCCCTTTCCAGTCACTTGGTACCTCACCTGACCTCCATAAAATCTCAGAGGATAGTAAATGGCTCTGCAGTTATCTCAGCCAATTCCTTCAGTACCCTAGGGTACATCCCATCCAGCCCTGTTGACTTGAAAACATCTAGTTTCTCTAAGTAATCCCTAACCTGTTCTACCATTACTCCAGGTGGTTTGCCTCCTTTCCTATTGTGCTGCCAACTGTACTTGTTATCTGGTAGCTGCCCCTACTTGTGAAAACTGAAGTTAAAAAGGCATTATATTATTCAGCTTTCTCTGCATAATCCATAACTAGATTGCCTTCTACATTCCATAAAGGACCTGTGATTTGCCTCGCCTTTCTCTTACTTTTGACATACTTGTAGAATCCCCTTATTGCATTTTATGTTCCATACTAGTTGTATCTCAAAACATGCCTTGGCCTTCCTAATTTTCTCCTTTCATGTTCGTGTGATATTCTTATGCTCTTTCCTACTACTATGATCTAGTTTCCACTTTTTATAGGATTCCTTTTTCTGTTTCAACTCATTGAAGAGCTAGCTGGCCACCTGTTGCATTTTCCATTCTTCCATTACTTCAACCTAACTTTCCCCTGCGCCCTTAAAAGGGCCTCCCAAAAGTACAGCCAGCAACTTTGCACCCTCAGACTTCCCTCCCAGGGGATCCTGTACACAAGTCCCCTGAATTTCTTAAAATCTGTTTTTCTGAAGTTTAGTGTCCTTTTTTCTGAAGTTTAGTGTCCTTGTTCTTCTATTATTTGCCTCCCTTCCTTCCTTTAGGATCTTAAACTCTATCATTTCATAATCACTGTCACCCAAATTACCTTCCATCTTCACATTCCCAACCAATTCTTCCCTGTTTGTGGGCAGCAAGTCAAGAAGAGCTTCCCCTCAGTTGCTCTGCCTGCTATCTGTATCAAAAAGTTATTCCCAGCACATGTGAATAATTTGCTGGATCGCTTGTGCACTTTTGTGTTTCCCTCCCAGCAGATGTCCCAATAATGTAAATCCCCCATGAGAATCAAGTCCTGAGATTTGGAAGCTTCCATCAGTTGTTTAAAGAAGGCCTTGTCTACGTCCTCCTTCTCGTGTGCTGACATGTATCAGAAGTCCACTTTGACATCCCTGTCTTCTGCTGTCCCCTCTGAACTTTATCACGAGGCTTCTCAACAGGTCTCCCTTCTACTTTGTATTGCACCTCAGAACACATGTACATCACATTATATATAAAGGAACACCTCCTGCCTATTCGTGCTGAACAAGCTATACCCGTCCATGGCAATATTCCAGTTATTTGAACTATCCCACCACATCTCCATAATTCCAATCACATGATTATTCTGTTCGTACCAGGACCTCAGATTCTTCCTGTTTGTTCTCCATTCTAATATAATAAAAGGCTTGTCTGTCTGTGTGTCTGTCTGTCTGTAACACCTTAGCCCAACTGCACATGTGCCAATTGGCTGCACAGGCCAGGCAGCCAGGGGCAGGGCCAGCAGAGTTAAAAGAGGAGTCCCTTGGCCACGCTGCCTCCTCCTGCAGCCTCTGGTGCAGCAGCTCCCTCCTCCTTACCTCCACACATGGCAAAAAAATAAATTGGCATGAGCACTTTACAAGCAGCGGGGCCAGCTGAGGAAAGGTGGGAGACCTTTCATCGGCCCTGCCTTCTCCTGCAACCTCAGGTTCGGCAGCTCCATCCGCCCCTCCTCAACAGAGGCAAACAAAAAATTGGGTGGAGCACTTTAAAAGCAGCAAGGCCAGCTGAGGAAAAGCAGGAGCCCCTCTGTCATAGTGGGGTTGGACGTGAAGTGTGGGGGAGGAGGGGGAGAGGGATTGGACCTCGGGTTTGGACCCAAAGTGAGGGGGGGGGCAGATGCGGGGCTCCATTCCCACTGGCCCCCACTTCCCCTGTCATTCTTGATGGGCAATTTGCTAGTACCTCTCATATTAGTGTATAAACATTTCAGATATCCAACTGATTGTCCTATCTTCTTCCTGGGAAAATTGCTAAGGCTTCCATTATTGCTTCCCTTCACTAATTTTTTTATCCAGGTCCCCAGGTTCTTTACTTACCACTGAGCTTTCATCTCCATCCCCCAGTGAACCTAGTTTAAAGTCTTTCTTTAAGGTTAGCAAGCCTATATGCAAAGACAGTCTTCTCCCTCTTCAATAGGTAGACCCCATCTCTGTAGTTATCTTCCTCCTACCTCAACAATACTGATGTCAAGCCTTATCAGTTTCTTATTTGAGACACAATGCTTTTGCTATGGGTTTTCCACGTTTTACTCGTTTTGCATATTAAGACACTTGTCAACTGACAGTCTTCTCACCTGGTAAGTTGCAAGGCTGTAATATCCTTTCAGATGATGTGTATCATACAAAGGGAAAGCCAAGTGTAGTGATAAAGAGATAAATCAGTTGCATGTAAGCAACTACTGATATTTTTGATTTTCATATTGAATTCCCTTAGATGATGGATCTGCCTGTTCATGAACATAGACCTTACTAGTATAAATTCCATAGCAAGCCTGTGCCATTAACCAACTGGGAAAGTGGCCAGGTATGAAGTTCTGGGAAAGAGAGGAGCTCAAGATGACACGTAAAATTGGGATAAGAGTAACAAGTGAAGATACAGCGAAGTACTAAAGCATGTAGGAAACTATAGGCCTATGCTTTAATCTCAATTTTGTCAGAGTTTTTAGAGATGGCAAACTGGAGACATATGACTCTACAATAAGCTCAAGGTGGAGGAGAGACCCTTTAATATGGAACAGTAATTAAGAGTAATGTCAGTAATTTAGAGTAATGGGATTAAATTACAGAGGAATATTGGGTCAAAGTGTGAGATCATAGCATCTACTGAGCTGTGGAGTAGTCTCAAATCTCTGGTGCTTTGGGCTCTTCAAACTAGAATGGACATTTCTGCTATAACAGAATGGAGTGCATATGTTGATGCAGTTATTTTCCTTCTAGTCTCCACATTTCTGTGAAATATTAGGCAAGGAAAAGATTTTCCACCTGTAAACAAACTGCAAACATTAATATGGATGAAGCTACTTACATACCCAGGTAAAGCGTGGACAGTGATCCAATACACCTCTCTGCCAGCTCTGTGGTTAGCTGGATAGCAAACAAGACACTTGTAGACATAAATAAATACTGGGGATTTCAAAGAAGTCTAAGGAAGCTGGGTTTCTATGCACTGAAATTCAGTGGGATTTAGATGTCTCGCTCCTCTGAAAATCCCAGAAAATTTTCAGTTCTCACCAAAGAGTGTGTGTGTCCCTCTCTGACAGAGCAGGTTTTATTCTTTTTTGGAATAAGGGAAGGATAACATTTAGCACTGGCTGAAAGCTGAGGGTGAGAGGTGGCAGTATCTAGCAGAAAAGCCAAAGGTCTATACTTGGGGAGCCAGGGTTCAGTTTTAAGCTTAGCTACTGCCTTCTTGTATGATTCTGAGCAAAACACCTTACCTCCTTGGCTTCTCAATTTCTCATCCAGCCTTTAGGCTGTCTAACCTGCTTAGGCTCCGCTCTGAACAGTTTACCATTTGTCACTATGTGCGTAGGACAAAGGAGCCTGGATCTTAACACTCAGCTTGTATGCACTACCATTATATAAAAAGTTAAACTGCCTGGGCCCCTCTCTTTACAGTTTGTTTCTACAGTAAGATTTATTTTTTTTATGCAGATGCAGAGAGGTGGTTAGCTGTGTTAGTTTGAAATGAAGCAGAAGGTAGGGCAGGGTGGCCCCTTAGGGCATCTTTAAATGTGTTCTGGGTGTGGGGAGAGGGCACATTAATTAGAATGGCTCTCAGGAGCCACTCCAATTAAAGCGCCCACAGCATCTCATGTAGTCAGTGTCCTGCACTTCAAAATGGCAGCAGGGACACTTTAACTAAAGCTCATTCAATGAGCTTTAGTTAAAGCCCCCCTGCCACCATTTTCAAGCATGAGAACACTGAATACATGAGACACTGAGGCTGCTGGATCATGCTAATGAGTCTGCTCTAACTCACTGTAATTAGAGCAAATTGGAGTAGGTGTTCCACACATCTATTGGCACCCTTAGAGACTAACTATCTGACAAAGTAGGCTGTTGCATACGAAAACTTTGGGTCTTATGAAAATCAGTGTACATGAAGTTCAGCAAAAGTGTCTTGATGCAATTGTATAGGTGTAGTTAATTCAGTTGGTCACAGGCTTACTTACATTTCCAAGACTGTGTTTTAGTCATTAAACAGGCAGGGGAAAAGAGTGACTGTAACTGAGACCTTGCTTTTATTCTACACTAGAGCTGAGAAGTCCCAAGCAAAATTGACCGCCTCAGTCCTTGCAGAGTCTGCCATCCAAAGTCCTGGTCTTAACTTTACTTAAGTGACTTGGTTTGGGATCTGACGAGTTCAACAGGGAAATTTCTTGTTTATTTGGTTCTTTCTTTGTCCTGGACAATCTCTTCAAATCTCTTTCCCAATAGATATATTGGCCACCAAAGAAATAAACTTCTATTGCTAGGATAGTGAGGGCCGAGGGAGCTCTCTGTTCCTATAGTACAAATCTTTCCTTTTATCCCAAGTTTATGTTTTTTTAGTGCAAAAATGTTTCCTATAAATCTCATGCTAGGAGTATAGCAAAACCTTTCCCAGGCAGTTGGGGGGAACCCTGTTAAAATCTGGGTGAGCTAACCTCTTAGAGTTCTAGGATTGGTCATTCACTCAAACTTTTCTTCTGTAATTTAAACATATATTTTCTCCATTCTATATGACTCATGGAAATAATGAGCTTTTACAGTTGGAGGGAATCTTATGCCACAATAATAGGTCAGTCATGCTCATCCTTGAAGATCTGGAAAGCTACTTTGCAGATGAATAGTGATGAAGAGCCAAAATGCAATTAGAGAGTGGGCAAACAATGAGTCATGACACTGCAACAATACCACAACATTTACTCTTTCAATAAAATGCCAGCACTTTATTGTTCCCTGAAATCTTGTTCAATGCTATCTTTTCCTGGCTCTTCATAAGGACACAAAGGGACCTCAGACTGTTTTCAAAGTAGTTAGTTTAGATAGTATTTGGGGGTGTCTATTGCTTTGGCCACTGTGCCTAAGATTACCATTGAATGATTAGACCCATTGGGTGCATAAATAAGTGACATTTTTTGCACGATTGGGACCCTGAAATAGCTCTACAGCCATGACAATATACATGCAAGGCTGCAGAGTGCTTTTGAAATGGCCAATCACACAAAAAATTAACCCTGGTCAAATGAGGTATTACAGTAAAGCACTCTAAAGCAGAGCACCTTAAGGAACGTGTGTTCCCTTGAGAGTTAATTTTTCATGCAGTGGGTAGGGCTGAGTTGGTGCTACCAGCCCAGCCCTCTCTCCCCACCCCCTCCCCAGCTGTCAGGGTGGGGGGGAAAGGGAAAGGGAGGAAGCTCCCAGCTGCTTTGAATAGCCAGAGCTGAGGTGGGGGGAGGGAGCCCCTTCATCTCACAGGCACTCCCAACCCCAGCTGGGGTGTTGGGGGGAGCTGGGTTGGGCCCATGAGGTGAGGGGGCTTCATTTCCCTCACTGTCCCTCTCAGCTTTGGTCATTCAACAGCTGGGAGCTCTGTGCTGGCTGCTCCTGGCTGCTTTTAATGGCCATAGCTGGGGGAGACCTGTGAGGCAAAGGGCCTCAGTTTTCCCCCATCCTCTTCAGCTCTGTCCATTCAGCACCTGGCAGGTCCCTCCCCTTCCTCCTCCCTCCCCTGATGACAGTCCCAGACCTGGGGCAGGGCTGGGGAGAGGGGTGGTTTGGCAGCCTCCTCAGAGGCTGCTGGAGTGGCCCCACCTGCTGTCCAAGGCCAGTGCAGGCTGGCTCCAGCCCCGCCATACCCTGACCCAACAGGTGAACATCTGTTGGGTTGGGGTGAGGGGGCTCTAAGTCATGATGCTTTATGTAAAGCACCAAGAGTAAGAGCAAGGCCCTAATGTCTATAAGCACGCACAGATGCTAGAGCAGTGCCCCATACAGACCCTCAAAGAACAGGAGTGGCTATAGAGCCACTAACTGAATTACTGTAATAGCTCTGAGAACAACCTAAAAATTAGGCTATTTATGTGGATGCTGTATGTGTGAGGGTTGCACCACTGCATCATCCATGTGTGGGTTCCAAGTATCAGCCACTGCAAAGGGTGCCTGTTCAACTTTGCAGAAAATTTCTACTGAATTCAGGATGAACATGGCAAGGCAGCCGTGGCCACAAGATTTTATCAGTGTTGCAGTATTTGGCTTCTTGAGCTGCCTTATCTAATGATAAATAAAAATCAGCCGTGAGAATAGAGATACCACTTGCTATGCAGATTTGTATAAATCCCCTGTAGAAGCCAGCATTGCTATGACATGTTCAGAGAATCAAATGCACTTTGCCCAATCCTCAAAGTCAACCCTTCTCCAACTATTCTCTCATAGGCCAAATCATTGAGGAGGAGTGACAGCTTCACTCCAGCATCAGCACGAAACCTGCAGCAATCCTGCAGCAATCCTGAATGAGTTGTCTATGGCTTCATGGTAAGTTATGACACAGGGCAGCCCTGGCAGCAGTAGTTGGGATGACTTCCCTATGGCAAGAAAGAGAGTGGCATCTCAGTGCCCTTGCAAATATGCCTCTTTATGATTTTTTACATTGCTCATTAGTCTTTGTTTTATCCCATTTTTTATTTCCATCCTTTCTTCCTATTCTTACAGATTTCCTTGGAGAAGATGAAACATTAGGATGTGAGAGAAAATTTTGTACCCAGAAGTGGATTCAAAATGATCTAAATGCATTTCCTTGTTCTTATTTATTATGAAAGCCCAACATTTTAAAATGAAGACAAATCACACTGCAAGAATAAAGTTATTCAGGAATAATTTTTGAAAATGTTATGCAGGATATGCACACATGAAACCCATTAAGTTGTAGGTTTTAATATTTAGACCTTTAGCATTGGGTAAAAAGAGTGCCATTTCATTTGTTGCAAAATATTTGACTCTTACCTTCCAATTTGCTTGTGGGAATTTAGTTTGTAGAATCTTTCATACCTACACAGTATATAATGAGATAGAGTTAAAGGATTTTGTGAAAGTGTCCTGAAGAAAATAATTGCAGAATGATTAGTCTTTGGTGACTATACATTCGCTTACCCTCTTCTGCTATTCCTCTGAAAACTATCAATTACAGACTTTAATAGTTTCCTGATGTCTGACTACTGTTGATGAAATATGAAGCGGATAGAGGAAAGAATGACAATTCTAAATTGTGTTGACCTTGACATGTGCTATGGCACTTGAGAGAATATTGACTAGAAGCAAATATTAAGTTCTCACTGGTGGACAATAATTTTTGCATATTTATACTGTTTCTAAAATGAAGTTGTTTTGTGTGTTGGGATGGACTGCATTAACAGTAACTCAGGTGTTAAGAAATTTAAGTAGTTCAGAATGTTTAAAATGACTATGCTTTGATAAAAGCATGAAAATCAAAAGATTTGAGTAGGTATCTTTTTTATTATTATGTTTGGAGGGGCATTAAGTGTGTTTTATAGCTCCTCATTTTTGTGTAGTTTGTTTGTTTGTTTGTTTCCTAGACACATTTTCTATCAAGAATATTGGACACCTGAGGGCCGGGACACAACATAATGCAGTAGAGATATCAGCAGTGATCCAGAAGCAGTAGGTGCTATTATAGCACCTTGTGATTAGGTGGTGGGGAGCATGTAATAGTCTGTTTGCTAGCCTTTTTTTACCTTGGTCTTCACAGGCAAGGTCAGGTCCCAGATGACTGCACCATGCAGTACAGTTTGGGGAGAAGGTGATCAGCCCCCAGTGGTAAAAGAACAGGTTAGGGACTATTTACAGAAGCTGGACATGTACAAGTCCATAGGACTGGATGCAATGTATCCGGGTGCTGAAGTAATTGGCTGATTTGATTGCAGAGCCATTGGCCAAAACTCATGGTGATCAGGGGAGGTCCTGGATGATTGAAAAATAGCAAATATAATGCCCATCTTTAAGAAAGGGAACAAGAAGGATCCAGGAAAATACAGACTAGTCAGCCTCAACTCAGGCCCCAGAAAAATGTAGTAGGTCCTCAAGGAATCCATTTCTAAGCAGTTGAAGGAGAAGAAAGTGATCAGGAACAGTCAGCATGGATTCACCGAGGGCAAGTCATGCCTGACCAACCTGATTGCCTTCTTTGATGAGATGACTGGCTCTGTGGCTGCAGGGAAAGCAGTGGACAGAATATACCTTGACTTTAGCAAGGCTTTTGATACGGCCTCCCACAACGTTCTCACAAGCAAGTTAAGGAAGTATGGGTTGGATGAATGGACTGTAAGGTGGATAGAAAGCTGGCTGGATCATCAGGTTCAATGGGTAGTGATCAATGACTCAAAGTCTAATTGGCAGCTGGTATCAAGTGAAGTGCCCCAGGGGTAGGTCCTGGGGCTGATTTTGTTCAGTGTCTTCATTAATGACCTGGAAGATGGGATGATTGGTTGCACCCTAAGCAAGTCCATGCATGACACCAAGCTAGGGGGAGTCGTAGACATGCTGGAGGGTAAGACTAGGATTCAGAATGACCTAGACAAATTAGAGAACTAGACCAAAAGAAACCTCATGAGTTTCAACAAGGACAAGTGCAAAGCCTTACATTTAGGATGGAAGAATCTCATGCACTGCTACAGGCTTGGGACCAACTGGCTAAGCAGCAGCTCTGCAGAAGAGGACCGGGGGATTAAAGTGGACAAAAAGCTGAATATACATGAGCAGTGTGCCCTTCTTTTCAAGATGGCTACTAGCATACTGAGTTGCATTAGTAGAAGTGTTGCCAACAGATAGTCATAGAGGGAAGTGATTATTGTATTTGGCACTGGTAAGGCCACATGTGGAATATTGTGTTGAGTTTTGGGCCCCCCACTGCAGAAAAGATGCAGACAAATTGGAGAGAGTCCAGTGGAGGGCAACAAAAATGGTTCAGGAGCTGGGGTATGTGATTTATAAGGAGAGGCTGGGGGAATTGGGCTTATTTAATCTGCAGAAGAGAAGACTCAGGGGGGATTTGGTAGAAGCCTTTAACTACCTGAACGGTAGTTACAAAGAGGATGGAGCTAAACTGTTCTCAGTGGTAGCAGATGACAGAACAAGAAGCAATGGTCTCAGGTTGCATCAGGGGAAGTATACACTGGTAAAGGAGGGTGGTGAAGCACTGGAACAGGTTACCTAAAGAGGTGGTGGAATCTTCATCTTTGGAGGTTTTTAAGATCTGGCTCAATAAAGTCTTGGTTGAGATGATCTATTTGTGGATGGTCCTGCTTTGAGCAGGGGGTTGGACTAGATGCAACTAAATTTAATGCGCATTAAGCAATTTTTGGCAGGTGTCTACACACGCAGAGACTTGGCACTAAAGTTAGTGCCAACTCCCTGCATCCCTGCCACGTGCCCCTAGTGGAGGGGCGGGCAAAATCCAGCCCATGGGCCAGATCCCACCAGCAGTGGACTTCATTTCCCAGATGCCCCTGCCCACGTGGCTGGGGCCAGTCTCCATGGAGACCACAGTGTGACAGAACACCCTGTTGGGTGTCTGTCATTTTAAGAGCTGGAGCAGAGAGCTACCAGGTGGCTGATGAGGGCAGCCATTTTAGGTCCCAGGTCTGACAGAGTAGAGAGCAGTTTGAGATCAGCCAGCAGGGAAGAAACATCTGTCTGCTGAGCTCCGGCTCCAGGAACAACTTGGAAGTAAAGGCAAGGCTGTGGGGATGGAGGAGACCTCATTGATTCTGGACATGACCTAAAAATGTGCCCTGCTGGGATAGGGAGGCCTGGTGGAACTGCCAGTGGTGTGGCAACCCAACTTAAATACCAGGACCTATCACCTCCCTGGTGTAAGGCAGGTCAGGGTGCCTAAACCCCAGCACTCATCTTTGAGTGGGTTACTAGGAGGGTTAAGGGGGGCAGAGTCACTGCACCTGCACCTGATCCCTATGTGGTATTGGCCCCCCAAGCAAAGGCCAGGCGCACTAAATGAGCAGCACCTGAGTCATGAACGGTGCATGCCTCCAGCAGCTGGGGGGGCACGGCTACACTGGTGGCTGTGGGAGTGCAGTGGCAGAAGCCCAGCGGCAGGGAGCGGGGAGCTCCTGCAGATGCCGCCGGCATTGTCACCGGCAGCGAGGTGTAGCAAGCACTGACCAGAGGTCAGCAACCACCCGCAAGCACTGCCGGCAGTGTTGGCAGCAGCCAGGGGCGATCATGGACTGCCCACACACTGCTTGCAGGGCAACCACCCACAGATGCTGCCAACACTGTCAGTGGTGCCTTTTTGCAGGGAGTGCACTACCACATACACCCCCTACGCATTGCCCCTTACCTGAGTCCTAGGGTTGTAAGACCCCAGCCCTGGGAGAGGGTGGAGTGAAGGTCAGGTGCACTTAAGGGGTAGAAGCACCTGAACCTGTTGGGGTGGAAGACCCCGCAGGCCCCAGAAAGTAGAGGCGGGGAGTTGCAGCCTGAGAGAGGGACATAGTGGCCTGTTGAGGGACCAGGGGCAAAGTAGGCCTATAGCTGAGCAATTGCTCAGTCCCGTTTTGGTGAGGGCCACAGAAGAGGCCCAAAAGACCGTGCCAGGGCTCACCGAAGGGTGGAAAGCAAAGCCCAAGGATCTCTTTGAGTAGGGCGGGTGAATGTGGCCTGGATAGGCAGTATGCAAGAGACTGGGTGAGAGTTGGTGGAGTGCAAGAGGACCCGATGAGAGGGGGTGGTGTGAGTATGGCCCCGAAGGGGGCAGTATGATGAAGATCCAACTGTGTGCCCAGTTTGATCTGGCCTTGACCCGGAGTGTCATCATGCAGTGTGACATCTGCTAGGCTTGGGACACATGTAAGGGGAGGTATCAAATTTAGGTGTGATTAGCCTAATTTCACCATTTTTAATGCACTTTAAGGCCATGCATGTGTAGATGCATGCCTGTTATGTGCATTCAGTTAGGCTAATGTGCATTAACACATCTCATGTAAATGCATCCTATATTATACATAAGGTAGAAGTAGCCTTTTTAACATGAGGTATCCTGAAGTGTTTTAAGCAACTGAAGATAAAGCTGGCTTTACTCTAGGTATAGGTTTACAGATTTTCACATCAGTGAAGGTGTTAGATGCATTGCATCATTTGAATTCAAAGATAAGTGGCTGGATTACATAACAGTGACATTTTAATAACCAGCCAAAATATGATAGCCCTGTTTGGATGTAATGCCACATTGTATAAGTGGATAAGCAATGGATAAGTCTGAAGTTGAGAATTTTACTTATTTAAGTTACACATGATGTGCTTATGCTAACCATGAGGTGAAATAAAAGATGATAACTGCAATAGGCTTGAAACTTTAAATGTTTCTAGTATTTAAGTGGCTACAAAATTAACTACAGGGGAGGTACTCATTTGCTCAACTCAAAGCACATGGTTATGTGCTTGGTTGGATTCCATTTCATAAAAAATCCAAGATGTTTAATGAATTTAGTGCAAAAATAACTGTGTAAATGCTTGCATCTGTATTGGAAGACTATGCATAGCATAATTCAAAACATCAGACTTTGGGGTACAGCCTGCAGACATGCACTGTCTCTGTTTAAAATGCCCTTTGAGCTATTAGCATTTTACAGGAACAGCAATGTCTCTTGGGTTCTCACTGTGGTCAATAGTAAAATGCTTACAAAAGAGAGTACTGGCACCACGCTGTAGGTTTATTTTTATACTAGTGACATGACATGACCTTTTGCAATAAAATCAAGGAAATAGGAGTAACAAAAATGACTGATGTGATTTTGTACTTTGGGTAGTCTGCTCAGAGAATGTGAACCCTTGGGGAAAAAAGAAGTTCAAATTCCAGCTGAACCAGACAGTGGGAAGTTGCATTATCACTGTCCTGAAAGACATTCTCTAGAGTAAGCCAATGAACTCAATACTATTGATTTTAAACTTCATTTTTTATTTCCATTAGGTAGCTATTTACTCTGTAGAGTTTGAAGGTATTTCTAGTTCATCTGCATTCTGTTCTTGAGAGGCAAAGACGTGCCTAGAATCTACACCAAACATCTCCTTACTGATTTTTTGTGAATGAGTCAGTGAAAAAAAATGGGTTAAAAACATACAGAAGTTGTATGTTTCGTGTGGCTGTTTTGCTTTGGAATTTTCGGTGTGAAATGTGATTAAAGCCAAAAACAATTAAATAGTAACTCCCAGCAAAGTAGGGTAGGGAAACAAAGTGAATGGAACCATCAAGATGTGGGTATGCCTTAGGGCTAGGTGACAGCTTTGGTCACATTGAAGTCTCTAATCCCATTGATTTACAAGAGATTAATCATGGATCAAAGAACAGCACCGCATGCTTCAGGGCATAGCCCTCAGTGAATCACCTTTCACTTGGTATTTTCCTGTATCTCCCTTTTTGGCCCTTAAGGACCTTTCTTTATTTTGACCTAAATTACATTACCTGTTCTATAGAACATGGCTGTCTCTTGGCTTGGCTTTGAGTACTGCGTTTTTTTTAAACACGCTGAAAAATCTGAGACTCAATGGATATTAAGCCTTTTCTTTCTACATCAGGATTCAAGTCTTTCCTAACTGGAGGCAAGTAAACAATTTATAAAACAATTGTGCCTTTTTATTTATTTATATTTTTTCCCTTTCTTTTTGATCTACGGCTGGTTCAATGCAGCTTGCTGTGGGTCTTTAATATCTGAGTGGCCTTGTTTGGACTCCAATTTATATTATATGGCATGTTTTTCCTCCTTGAATGGAAGAACATTATGTATAGATCCAAGTTTCTAGTATAAATTCTCATTTGCTTATTCAGAATTTGTTTTTCAGTACCTTTTTTCCCCAGTAACCAAAGCGGCATATCACAACCTTTTTATACTTGAGGCATCCCTGGATACTCTTGAGGCACCCCTAGGTAGACTCAAGGCACCCCTCTGAAAGTGCCAGATCTTAGTTTTGACTTGTTTTTTTGACTACACAAAAATGATAGAGCAATTCTTCTGTTGCAAAGACTTCAACAGGTCAGGGTGTTTTTAACATTATGGATTCCTATTTAAATCTCTGGGATTATTTTATGAATCATGTTTGCATACCTAACAGTGCCAAGGTTGTGTGGCACCCCCACATCACCCTTGAAAGGATCTTAAAGCAACCCAGGGTGCTGTGGCACCCTCACTGAGAATCACTGAACTAGAACAATACTACATTTCAAGCAAACTTTCCTGATTAAAATTAATTGTTTAAAAAAAATCTAACACTACAATATATTGAGGGTTTTTTTATTATTATTTGGTCAACTCCAGCATAATCAAACAGTGATTAGTTATTAACATTTTTGGGACTTTAGCAAGATTGCAACATATGTCACACTTTTGTCATTGTGTGACCTTCACCGGTTATGAAGTCTTGGGAATTAAATGTTGCTGAAATACTGTTCCTGATGCCTGGTTGGCTGACCTTATAAGAAGGCTTACTGTGGCAATTCCAAACATTCAAACATGCAGCCATGCTTCCACTTACTGTACAATAAATCTTGCAGAAACAACTGTCCCATGGGAGACAAAATAGTGTTAGAGCTTCCAGCATTTTGCATAATAGGAAAAAGAATTCCATGTCCATGAGTCTAGCTAAGTAGCTATTTTTGCCTTACTTTTATCATCTTTCTAAAACAGTCGCCTGTTTTTCACTGGATGATCCTATTCCACTCATTCAAGGGAATAAACGGACAGCGGGGTGTAGTTACACATGCCATGACTAAGGGTGTAAGTTGTGTTGACCTGTAAGGGGTCACTGGGCACATCTACACATGCATTAATGCACCATAATTATGACATATTAAGTTAGTACCTGTTACTACACGTACTAACTTAATATGCCATAATCAGCACTACTGTGCAGTAGTGCTGGGGCACATCTTTTAGGTGGCACTAATGCTCAGTAGACTAATTCTACTGCAGATTAGCATATTAGCATGGCTTTCTTCATGACACACTAATGCACAGAACAATTAGTCTACTGTGGTTGTAGTCTCGTGTAGACACGCCCACTGCAATGTGAAATGCTGTGCGTGGAATTCTGTAAAAAATGGTAACTGCAAGAAAATAGAAAGGGGAAGTAGCTTTAAGGGGAGAAAAAAGGAAGTATGTTTTGAATAAAGGTAGTGTGGAAGAGAGATGGGATAAACTATTGCTGCCCCACACTGTATTTAACATGCAGGTTACATGAATGGTATGGAGATACTTCTGAATTCAAGGAAGTTACAGAGCAGGGATTTGCCATGGTTTAGTTGATGCATGGTAACTGTCTAGGTGTCTGTAATTAGCTCGTGATAAGTGAAGCTAAACTGGGCTATTTTACCCCTGAGTGAAATAGAACTAAGTTGTCCTGTTTTAGCTTCCACTGTCCATGGGGTAATTGTAGTTCCATGGATAGTTACCATCCCACGGTATACCTCAGGAACATTGATGGCATCTTCATAATAAAGACAAATGGGAAAAAATATCTAGAGAAATTTTACCAAGACTTTAACACCTTCCACCCATTCATCAAACTCTGGAATACTCCAGTAAAGATTTGCAGTGGCTACATCACCACTACATTGTGTCCAAAACCCATCAACCACAACAGCTACCTTCAAGCCACCAGCTTTTATACTAAGAACATCACTAGATCCATCATCTACAGCAGTGGTTTTCAACTTTTTTTCATTTTTGGACCCCTAAAAACTTTGAAATTAGACATACAGACCCCTTTGGAAATTTTGAATGTATGTACCCCTTTGCTTTGTAAGTGTTGTTATTCACATACTTTTGATTAATCCTAGTCATCTTTCACAGACCTCTCAGACACAGTCTGCAGACCCTTAGAGGTCTGCGGACCACAGGTTGAAAACCACTGGTCTACAGTCAAGCTCTATGTTACAGCCAGATCTACTCTAACCCCACTGACCAGGATGAACACCTTAAGGATCTACAGATGGTATTCCTACAATTACAATACCATCTCAAAACTGTAGCCACTCAGATCAACAAAGCTAGACTCAGACCTTGCTCCAGCCTGCTACAATACCAACCCCAGGATAAGGACAACAAAATCCCTCTTGTTGTCACCTATAGCCCTTAGTGTAAATACCTAAGACATATCATTAACAACCTTGAACCCCTCCCAAAAAAGATTGACTGTCTCAAGGTAGACTTTAGGGATACATCTGTCCTGGTTTACAGACAGTCCCCCAACCTCAAATGGCATCTCTCAAACAACAAACTAATGAGCTCCCATTCTCACTGAGGCATGAGGCCAAGCAGTGGACCTAAATGCCTGTTGTCCCTCCACATCAATAGAGACCACATCATCACTGGACCTAATAACAAAGAGCAGAACATCCAAGGTTCATTTACCTGCAACTCTAGCAATATCATATATGCCATCACTTGCTTACAATACCCCTCTTCAGTCTGCATTGAACAGACAGAGAGGACTCATGGAGAGGATCCTCAGGCTTGTCCATACCACAGATTGACTTTTATTAGTGAATGTTTAGGATTGTGAATCCAAAAAAGCTGATAAAGCCGGTAGGGAAATACATAGCGCCCAAGCGAGGGACTAAAAATAGAAGGATGGGGGTGAGGAGGGGAATGCAACTAGGTTACAGGAGATACAATGTTAGCCAACTAAGCCCAAGGGGAGGGGGGAAGGGGGAAGGGGAGGGAGGGGTTCCTGACGCTGAGAGAGAAAGAAGATAGATACACACAAACCCATTACAATGGTCCGCAATGGTGGAAGAAGTGGTCCAAAGGAAAAGAAACCACTCCATGCTCTTTATCCATGTGGGAACAAATTACATGGGCAGGAGCAATCCAGACCGTGTTATGAGTGACTACAAGGCTCTAAGAGCTGGGCTTAAAGGATCGGGGGCTCAGGTAGTTTTTTCCTCTATGTTCCCTGTTTCAGGGCATGGTCCAAGGAGGCAAGAATGCATCGATGAGGTGAACCAGCGTCTCTGATGGTGGAGCCACCGAGAAGGTTTCAGCTTCTACAACCATGGTGCCCATTTCAAGGACAGAGGACTCCTGGGGAGAGATGGCATCTACCTTACATGGAAAGGTAAGTCCCTTTTTCTGGCCAGGATGGCCGATCTCTTAGACAGGGCTTTAAACTAAGATTGCAGGGGGATAGGGAAACGCTAACTGGAGCCTACCCGGGGACCAATATACAGGAAAGCTCCATTGACAATGAAACCAAGTAAGCCACTCTTATGGGAGCTGAGAAAACAGTTCCCCTTCAATGCGACAGGTGGCCAGTGACCTTAGTAGAAGGACTTAGGTGCCTGTACACCAATGCCAGAAGCATGGGGAGCAAGCAGGAGGAACTAGTTCTCCTGCTTTCCACTGGTCACTATGATCTAGCAGGGATCACAGAGACCTGGTGGGACTCCTCTCACATCTGGAGTGTAGCCATAAAGCCACAGAAGGGATTGGGTAGGGAAGAGAACTGAGGGCATTGCCCTCTATGTAAAGGAGCAGTATACCTCCCTGCAGGCCGATGTCGGCCCCAAAGAAGAAAGCTTGAAACCCTCTGGGTCAAGCTTCAGGGGAGGCATGGTGAGAGAGACCTGACTGTAGGTGTATACTACAGGCCGCCTAACCAAAGGGAGGAACCTGATCTAGCATTCACCCGTGAACTAACAGAGGCCATGCGTTCATGGAACCTGGCTGTCATGGATGACTTGAACTACCCAGACATCTCCTGAGAGGAATGCTTGGCCAGCTTGGATTGATCATGATCTTTCCTGACCAGCACTGAAGAGATTTTTTTTGACTCAGGAGGTGCACAGGCCAACTAGAGCCAATGCACTTCTTGACCTGGTCCTGGCCAAAGGGGATAGCCTGGTGACCAACTTAAACATAGAGGGTAGCCTAGGCAATAGTGACCGTGAAATCATTATGTTCACAGTCCATTGAAAGGCTGACAAAACAGATACCAAGCTTGGAGTCTTAGACTTCAAAAATGCAAATTTTAATAAGCTCAGGTCACTAGTAGAGAATGCCCTGAGAGACCAAGGACCACAGGTAAAGGGAGTACGAGAAGAATGGTCATTCCTTAAGGAAACAATCCTTAAGGCTCAGAGAAAATCCATTCCCTTATGAAGAAAAAGTAGCAGAAGGGTCAAAACCCCCTCTTGGTTAAGCAGGGAAGTTTTAGCCCTCCTACAGAAAAAGAAAGAGGCGTACAAGCAATGGAAACTTGGGATAGTGCTTTAAGGAAGACTACTTGACAATGGTCTGCACTTGTAGAAACCGGATTAGGCAAGCTAAGGCAGAAAGCAAACTAAAACTAACTATAAGAATCAAGGACAACAAGAAGTTCTTCTTTAGCTACATAGGGAGTAAAAGGAAAACTAATGGCAGTGTGGGACTGCTGCTCAGTGCCTGGTCATTACCACTTAGGAAAAAACAGAATGCCTAAATGACTGCTTTGCCTCCATCTTTCACAAGACCAAGGGGAATAACATGTCAGCTAGAGCACAGAACGAGCAGGGCAGGATTGACACCATTCCCACCATTGCCATAGAACTGGTATACAATCAATTAAATAAATTAGTCGTATATAAATCAGCAGGACCGGATGAACTCCACCCAAGAGTGCTGTAAGAGTCAGGTGAAGTAATCGCAGAGCCCCTGGCAAAGGTCTTTAAAAAATCGTGGACCTCTGGAGAAATCCCAGAGGACTGGAAGAGGGCTGGTGTTGTGCCCATCTTCAAAAAGGGGAAGTGTGAGGACCCGGGAAACTACAGGCCAATTAGCTTAACTTCTATTCAGGATAAATACTAGAAACATTCATCAAACAGGCTATATGTGACAAACTTGCAGAAAGCATGATACTGAATGACAGCCAGCATGGCTTTGTCATGGGCAGGTGTTGTCTGACCAACCTCATTTCTTTCTGTGATCAGGTGACTTGTCACCTGGATGAGAGAAAAGTGGTTGACATCATATACCTCGACTTCCAAAAAGTCTTTGACCTGATATCCCATAAGGTACTGATCAGAAAGCTGGAAGATACTGTGCGGGCCGGGAGCGCCCCGAGCCCTTTTTCGCGCTGCACGCGGGCTGTGGCCAGCAGCCCGGGCACGTGGGGGCGGAGAGGGAAGGCCTTCGCTCTGGAATTAGGCACGGACGCGTATCGGTAGTTTAAAAGATTGTTTACTTACACCGAGATGGCAATGGTGTAGGCTGGAAAGCTTGATTAAGTTGCAGTTACAGAAAGAGAAAAGAAAACAAAAACTTGAACCTGCAAAACACGAGGGTACGTCACATAGGGTTTCGGCGACGGGAAAGTAAACCTGCAGGCCTCGAACCCGGGTAGAAGAGCTCTGAGGCCGATCGTAAGGGCTCACACGAAGTTTGTCAGGCTCCATGGGTTCTTCCGTTCACTCATCCACACGAAGTTGCGCTTAGAGATCTTCACACAGCGTGAAGTCTCCTCCTCCCTTGTTCGTGGAGTCCTCCAACTTGGGCGGAAACCACTCAAGCCTTTTATACGGCTAGCAAGCCAATCACTAGCCGCCACGTGTGAATAATTTAGAACTGGCCAATAATGGGACTCGAATTAGCATACCAATGGCGGGAACTCTTTGCAACGAGCATCCCCTCTCTGCAGCAAAGAAATGCACCCTGCAAAGCAAGCTCCAAATTGGCGGGAAATTCTCCCTTGCACCGGGGTAATCCTCTGCAGCAGAAAACTCCACTGTGCAAGGAAGCTGCAATTTAGCGGGGACAATTTAGCAGTGCCGAAGCACACACAAATAAAAATCACACCTTTTGGGTTGTGACAGATACCAGGCTCAACTGTGGGACCATCAAGCGGGTGCGAAACTGGTTGTGGGGTAGGATACAGAGAGTCCAAATGAATCGATTGGTATCGTCCTGGTGAGATGTGGGCAGCGGCATATCCCAGGGGTCAGTAATTGGCTCAGTGCTATTCAACATCTTTATCAATGACCTGGATGAGGGGATGAAAAACTCATTGGCTGAGTTTGCAGATAACACCAAGATATGGGGTTGTGCAGACACACCCGCAGATAGGCTGCAGATACAAGCAGACCTAGACAGGCTGGCATGTCGGGCAGAACAGAACCAGATGAGGTTCAACGTAGAGAAATGCAAAGTGCTGCATTTGGGAAGGAAGATCCCCCAGCACACCTACAGGCTGGGCAACATTAACCTGACCAGCACTACAAATGAAAAGGATCTGGGGGTAACAATAGACCCCAGCATGAATATGAGCCAGCAATGTGATGTGGTAACTGCTAGGGCCAATAAAACTCTGGCATGCATCAATCAATGCATCTCTAGTAAAAACAAAGAAGTGATTCTCCCATTTTACTCAACATTGGTGCAGCTGGAGTATTGTGTCCAGTTCTGGGCACCGCACTTCAACAAGGACGTGCTAAAGCTTGAGAAGTTCCAGAGAAGGGCCATCAGTATTTGCATGGCAAACCATATGAGGAGAGGTTGAGGGATTTCAGACTCTTCAGCCTAAAGAAAAGAAGGCTGAGAGGGGACCTGATTGTGGCTTCTATATATCAGAGGCGTACATCAGAGGTTCGGTGAACAACTGTTCACCAGGGTGCCCTGGGGGAAAACTAGAAACAATGGCCACAACCTCCTGAAAGATAGTTTCAGGATGAACATTAGGAAAAACTTCACAACTAGGGTGTCCAGACTATGGAACAAGCTGCCCCCAGAGGTGGTGCAATTATCTACCCTAGAGGTCTTCAATAGAAGACTGGACGGTCACCTGACTGGGGTCACTTGACCCCAAATGTCTTTCCTGCTCATGCAGGGGGCTGAACCTGATGATCCTTTGGGGTTTCTTCCAGTCCTATAATTCTATGACAGAGTGATCTCTCTATGTAAGAATGAATTAACACTGACTTGACATCCGGTGCAGAAAGACACAAAAGACTGTGGCAGAACACTTCAACCTCCCTAGGCATTCCATCGCTAACCTCAGCATTGCTGTTCTCAGGCAAAAAAAATTAAAGCAGTAGTTTGAACAGGAAACAGTGGAACAAAAAATCATCCACAAACTGAACTGTGTGTATGGTTTAAAAAAGGACTATGGATTCTTATCCCATTACCTGGATTAGCTTTTGTGATCCCCTTTGTTCATATGGGTTTATTGCTTATTAGCTTTTCTCTCATAGCAATGCCCCTCCCCCTTAGCTCTTTCTCTTCCCCCCTCTTCTCTTTTGTATTCTAATTTCTCTCTCCTTCTTATACTTAGCTTTCTGCATGTCCTTTGGCAGCATCTAGGAAAGCTTGTGCTCTGTATATGCATCTTATTTAGTTAGTCTATAAAGGTGCTTATCTACCCTGCCTTCTGACTGACTGCAGACTAATACAGATAATTACCTGTACCCCCTGTTCCAGAGTAAACACACCCACTTACAAGGGGGTGCAAGCATGAAAGCTACTGCTGATACCTCACTGCTGCTGCCAGCCTGGTTCCTGCTGCCACCCAGAGCTCAGACCCTGGCTGTTACAATTCTATCTAATATGGACCAATAGCCCTTTCACTCCCATGACATGCCAGTTGGACAAAAGAAGTGTGAGCCTAAGAGCATACACTCACACAGGACCTGCTGTCTAGGATTTCAGCAGGCAGCTGAGAAAATCATGCTTAATGCAGCCCTTGTTGAATACACTGTATGTTTGGCCTCCACAGACTAGTAATGGTTTGCTGGCTTATGCCTGTGGAACAAGACTAACGAATTGGGTGAGGACTTGCATCTCAGTATTCAAACACCCAACAGGCACAGGGTGATATCAACAGTAGCTGACATAAACTACACAAATTGCCCATGGTTGCCCTAGGCCTATACAGAATGAGGAGACTGAAAGCAATATGTGTTTGGATTAGATATCGCAAGGTTTTCAACCTTTTTTAATAAGTGTACACCGGGGGAGAAGAGGGGGCAGCCAGATGCTGAACAGGGGGAGTGGCAAGCGGCCGGACGCTGAGCAGGGGCGTGGGGGTGGCGAGCAGCTGGAAGCAGAGTGGCAGGGGGGTTGGCGAGCAGTGGAGTGGTGGCAGCACAGCATCTGTGCTGCCCTGCTTTCACCCCGCCCCAGCCCTGCTCCTGAGGCAGCGGCGTGGGGTGGTGGCGCATGATCCCCACCCACCTCTGCATACCCCTTGGGACCTTTCAAAGTACCCCCAGGGGTACGCATACCTCTGGTTGACAACCCTGAAATACTGGAACCAGCAGCCAGAATTGTCTTTGCAAAAAAAGGAACGTTCACATAAACAAATTACTGTGTTGCCAATGAGTATATGGGTATTAACTCAGTAAAACACAATCCTATACATGGGATCTGCTGTCTAGACATTGGGGCACAGCCCATGTATGCTGGTTCAAATTAATACGTTTTAATGCAGGAAACAGAAGTGGAATGTATGCACAGACCATACAGGTGATATTCCTTTTTGTGTAGAGGGCCAGTACCAACTGAGCGTCGCACTTAAATTGTGAGGGCCTAAGTTTGATTTTACTGGATAGGCCTTCTGTTGCCCCTGAACCTCTGTTATAAGCTAGGGTGGTTGCTTTGCGGTCATTGCTGCTTCTCCCTTTCCAGAGACCGGTTTGCACATTTGCAGTATCCTTGAACTGTCCCCATCCTGGGTCAGGTATAGGAGAGGGCTAAATTCCATGCCCTTACTAGATACCTTGAGGGTTGTAAATGATAGGGTATCAGTTTCTACTGACTCCAGTTGTAACTTTTTATGATTTACACCTTGGGGGATATAATTTAAACAGATTCTTGAATTTAGCTCAGTTTTGATACCATGATTTTTTTCACTTTACAAAATCGCTTTCACTATAAGGTTTTGCTCCTCAGTACTTGTACATCACACAATAATCATTGCTTTAATAGGGGTGCTGGACCCAATGATCTCATGAGATCCCTTCCAGCCCTAAACTTCTGTGAATCTGTGAATATCAGCAACTTGGACACTGAGTTGCTTGGTCTCTGTTTCACTGTATTCTTTGAGGTTTTATACACTATGGCTACTTGCAGATATTAAAAAAAAAAAAAGTAAAAGCACTTGCCTGGAAGCAGGGGCGCAACCCAGCTCTGCAGTGTCTGTAAAGATCAGGCATTTCAGTAGGGCTTTTTGGGTGTTTTCAGCTGAAGCTGATTCAATCAGCTATTACAAAAAAGTGCCAAAAAAGCCCCACTAGAGCACCCAATCATTACAGATGCCGGGCAAGTCAGGTTGAAGTTACGTGCTGCTTCTTCCGGGCATGAGC
>NW_005841912.1:2378935-2391093 GCF_000455745.1 Alligator sinensis
GTTTTGTTTTGGGGTTTTTTTTTACATCTGCAAGCACCCTGTGTGTATCTGGTTTTCCTTTCATGTCTTGTAATAATTGCTGATTTTAATTGCACTTTTAATTTGGCTCTCACGGTTTCCAAATCAGCTATTGCAGAATGCAGCTATACAGCAAAAGTTATCAGAGGCCCTGACTCTTCAATTACCTTAAATTGTCATTGATTTTTGACTTTTCATGAAATATTTTACAACTTAACTTAAATGTCCCACATTTTTCTCCAACATTAGAGTGCAGTTTCCTGTGTCTTGTACTTAAACCTTGACCATAAATTTGATACTGTTACTTGAAATATAATAGCTCTACTATATTCTGTTTGCTGAATTGTTTTAAAGGATACTATTAATCTTAGCTTGTGCAGTATAACATTCTCGGTTTTAATATATTGGGAAAGAGGAAAATATATGCATTTTCATTTACAATATGGTTCCATTTTATGTATTGTCTGGTAATTCTTGTCTGACACCTTGGCTAAAATCCCTCTTTTATATTGCTGTAGTAAGCAAATGAAAATAATAATTTTGAAAATTGAAAAAAATCTACCTTGTGCCATTTTGGACATCAAAACAAAAATACCTGGAGATGATTGGACCAAGCATGAGACTGTAATGTTAAATGTGATAGCTCAGCAAAAGGCCACCCTATGATCAGAGTCCTTCCAAAGAGGCAGAATGGAGTCCTTCAGTAGAGGTTCCAATGGAAACAAGATAAAGTACTATATTACTGAAGTAACTGCACCTGTAACAGTGTGTTCAGTCTGAGTTCCTCATTGCCAGAAAGATGTTGACAAATTGCAGGGGATTAGGAAAAAGATGGAGGTGGGAAAACAAACAGCTAGGGTGGGGGGAGTTAGAAGATATTTTGATTAAAGAGAAAAGTAAGTTTTAAATGTATAGTCTGTCAGGACAAAAGGCTGTTTTCTGAAAGGTAAAATTTCAAAGGCACGAAAGGAATTATTTAAACTGGAACTTTAATTAAGAATAAAATGTTAAATTAAATACAGAAAACTTTACGCAGCATATCATGAAAATGGTGACAATGAAATCTGATAGGCTGTGAAATTAGTCTCCCAAGGAAAGTAATATAATCTCCACAAATAGTGATACTTTTTAGAACTATAGTAGATAAAAAAGCTATAAAATGAGGGACTCCCTAAGCCAATACAGTATACCATTTCAGTTTCTAATTCTTCTGGTTCCCCTGTAACAAAGTTTATATTTTATTGGCCTATAATGTTCTTATCAATAGTGAGTTCAAATATAAGGCTTGTTTGCTTGGCCAAAATATCACATGATATCCAGATTTAAAGCAATCAGCTATTAATAAAGATCAATAGAAGACAAAATATATGCTTCCGTGTGGTGTGTTCATGTGCAAAAGTAAATCTCCTGAACAGCATGACACTCTACAGTCACATCTTTTTAAAAATTAAAATGCTGGCATGATCTTTGGCATATTGGAAGAGTAGAAAAGCAAACTCATAGGCTCCTGGCATATATTTCATCTATGCTATGATTAATGTACTAATCACACCATAAATAGTAACAGTATTACACATTCAAATGATTTATAACATCATAAAGTGGCAAACCAGCTACAAAGACATTACATAAAATATGTGGAACATCTCTGCGGCTTGTTTGTATGGTGCCATAAACTGAATGTGTAGCATGCCCCCAACCCTATGGTGACTATCAGGTGAAGAGGTTCCCTAATCCCAGGGTCCTGGTGCTCTGGCATGTCTAAAACCTTCACATGCAGCTGGACACCAAGATCAGGGATATCTTTGTACTCCAGGCCTGTCTGGGACCAGGGCCAACAATCAGTTGATTGTGGACCCCAGACTCAAACAGTCCAAGGTTCTGGGGCTAACCTACTTAGGGTTTGCCTGTGCTGCATCTCAGTGCTCAACTGAGCTTCAGGATCAGGCATGGGGCAGCTCCAGGGTTTAGGACAGAGCTGGCCCCTATCCAGGCTGAAGAATCAGGCTGGAAGCAGCTCTGCAATGGTGCAGTTGGGATCTGAGGAAGTGAATGCCCCATCCAAAAACATTACATGTCCTGCTGTGGCATAGGGCACATAATTTCTCAGATCCGAATCACACCAGTACTGTAACATCTGTCAGGCTCCTTAGGGGCAGATTGGTGCAATTTAGTTGCATGCTCTCGCTAGGGTGCAGTGTGGTGCTACACTGTCCCAGCAGAAGTACTGGGAGGTATCAGGCGGACAAAATGAGCTGAATGAATCCTTGCCCTGACTGTTATGAAGTCATTTACGCTAGTGCATGAGGGGCTGCCATTCTGATACAGCAGTAATTTACAGGAAGGCAAATGAAACATGGGATGAATTTTAAAATTCAGTGATAAAAGCATGTGAAAATGAGGGCTGTAATGGAAATGGTCTTGCGACTGCAAGTGTGGTGAAAAATCCCAGGTATTCCTTATTGTCTCATTAGTAGTGAGAGATGTAGGAGAAAGGTAGAGCTGTATGGAACATAAAGAGCCTGTGTTACATGTCAAGGCTTTTGACTCTGTATATCTTAGCTGGAGAAACACCTAGGTTCCCTTGAATTCCATGCTATAGTCCTGGACCTGCCAGAAAGCAAGTGAGAGTCTTCTCATGATTTTAATGGGATTCGGTTCAGATGCTGTCACACGTACTTTGAAAATTACAAGGGCTTAACATCTGCAGTACTTCATGGCATTAGTTTTTATTCCCAGTTACTGCCATGTATTTATCTTTGAAAGTAATGATAGTTCCTATGTCTATTGTAGCAAGATGCAGTGAAGATGTACAGGAAATACCTTGTATCCAAATTTGTACAGGGAAGTAAAATTACTGTAGTTTTTTTAGAGACAGAATTTAATGATAAAGGGTTTATTATTAATAAAAAACTATATTTATTTGAAATACATGTGATAAGAGATGGCATTCATTTAAAAAAAAATAATTTAGTTAGTGCATTATCCAGATCAAGACCACATACTCACAACTTTCTACCTGGTGGCAACAGAACGAGATATTTCCTATACCTCTTCACTGCATCTTGCTACAATAGACACAGGAAATCTCATTACTTCCAAAGGTAAATAAACTTCAATAACTGGGAATAAGAACTTCCTTATGCTAGCTCAATGGGCCACTAGATTTAGGATGGTCCTTTTTGAACTGTAAGACGTTGGGGGCAGGATCCCTCTATTTATTTTATGGGTTTACTGTTACAACAACAGTATGCCCCCTAGTCTCTCACTGGGGCCTCTGGGCACCATTGAAATGAAAGCATTGCAACCTATATTAACTCAACTTCAAATATAATTCCTTAAACTAGCAGTCCCAAAACGAAGGCTCACAACCCCAAATAGGGTTACCCCTGATGAATGGAGTTTTGAGCCCCAAAGAAAACTTAATTGTTAGTTACTGGTGGGCAGAAGTGGGAGTTGTAAGCTTGGAAGTAGAGAAAACTGCTGCTTTACATCTGTTTTTCTAATAAGAAAGGACTATCTTTCCCAAGAAAGCCCTCACAAGAAGACTCAAGCTGAACACATCACTAAGCTTAGTTACAAAAACGGATTAGTGCAATGCCTGGGTTCTATCCCTTTGTAGAGTGGAAACAGTAGGATGGGGACAGAATCCAGGAAGGCTGTGTACTTCTCTTTAGGAGGCAGAACTACAATCTCCAAATCATGAACCTTGAGGAATAGAACAAAGTTATAGGTGCCACAAAGGAGATACATGGGCTCTTGGAACGGGGTGTGCTGAGATGCTAGACTCCCTGCCCCTTCTAAGAATAATGCCAGTCTGCACTGGGTGAACAATATTGCTGAAGGGCCCGATATTAAGCTTCCCTTTGTTCCTTTCCCAGGTGTCACTGAAAAGAGAGATCTTTGGTCCTAATTTACTTGTCATTGAGAGAATGGGACATGGATGCCTTGCTGAATTGGGGTGTCGGTTGTAGCTGTGTTGGTCTAAGGACATAGGCAGACAAGGTTCTTTGGGTGACAGTGGAATACCAAGGGTCCCTGGCGCCTGGGGGCCAACGCTGGATGATCTGAGCAGGGTGCGCAGCCAAGGCAAATCAGCCTGTGTGGAGTCCTGCCTCCCACCCCATGGCACGTCCACAAGGGAATTACTAGAGTGGCACACCAGCCGTGGGGGGAGGGGCACTGGCCAGAATAGCTGATCAAGCCCACAACCTGCTGGGTGGGCAGGTGGACCACACAGCAAAAGCAGGAGGTTCTCCGGCTGGTGCCCCCCAAGGCTGGCACCCATGGTCCCCTACCATCCTGTAGAACACACTGAATGGATCCAGACCATGCCATGACAAGAAATGCAAAACCTGCCAACATATCTCCACCACCCCCATAATTACTACACCCCACAACAGAACCATCAGCATTCCCGGATCTTACAGCTGCACCTCCAGAAATTTAATATATCTCATCCAATGCACCAAATGCCCTGATGGAAAATACGTAGGAGAGACCAAACAACAACTGCGCACCAGAATGAACACACACTGGAAATCTATTAAAGACAAGAATACCCACTTACCTCTGGGGGCACATTTCTCCCAAGAAAACCACTCTCTCTTCAATCTCTCAGTTCTAATCCTCAAAGGGAACTTACAAAATACTTTTCACAGTTGAGCCTATGAACTTCACTTCACCAACCTCCTGGATACAAAAAATCGTGGACTAAATATAGACATTAGATTTATGACACATTATAACCTGTCTGGCATCTGACTCCCCATGTACCTCTCCACTATTTACCTGTTACATTCATTCCCCTTCTTCCCCTCCCCCAGCATGTCTCTCACCCACTGACTCCTCAATTTACATCTTCACTGACAGCCTTTATTGCATGCATACCAGGCCCTGGTCTCTTTACTATTTATTCCATCTAGCAAGAGCACACACCAACTGCAGGTGTTTCCTCAGCCTGACAAAGGGTTTTTACACCCAAAAGTTTGCTAAGAAAAATGTTTCCAATTATTTAAGTTGATCTAATAAAAGATATCAGATTCACCCAAAGAACTTTGTCTTGCTGAACTGGGGCATTAATCTGGATAATGAGCATATAATAAATTACACTACTAAGGATTAAAAAAGCCCAGTAATTTTTGCAAGGAATATAAACCACCAGTCTTCAACCTCTAACTAATGAAGGGTGGAGAGAAACTTTTCTCCATGGTGAGTTAATACATAACCTCTGCAAGGTTTCTTGAATGTCTCTGAATGAGCTTCTACTGGCCCCTGTTGAAAAAAAGGTCTGACCTAGACAGGCCAGTAGTCTGATCTGTCATGGCAATTTATCTGTAAACTATCTGCACTCTGGTTCTAACAGATTTCCTATTTCTGAACCTGACATGTAACACTGATAACTCTAGTTTCAGAAAAGTAATTTACTTATTCTTTGGGGGGGGGGTTATTTCTTATAGGCTGTAACTTCAGTGGCATAACTGTGTCTGAGAACAAAGGATCAGCACTTTTCAAGTTGGTCAAAAAAAAGAGAAAATTTAACCGTCAGAGGGTACATCTACACAGAGGCCCTGTGCTTGAGGGTGACCTTGAATGTGTCTTTGTACTGTTTCCTTTGAGCGTTGGCCAACAGAGAGCTGGAAAAAGAGAATCTGGCAAGGGAGGCAATTCTCAGACATCCAGACAGAGGCCCATCCATCGGAGATGATTTCTCAAGAGCAAGGCTTCGATGCTGGTGGATGCAGCTTTATGGAGGATGCTTGCAGTGGTCCGGTGATCCTCCCATTTGATCCCCAGGATTTGATGCAAGCACTGCTGGTAAAAGCTGAACATCCCTCGAGCTATCTACATAGACAGGGAGGCTCTGGAGTTTGTGGAGCACTTTCTGTATCTCGGCAGCCACCTCTCTCAATGGGCTGCCATCAATGAAGAAGTCCAGCACTGGGTCAACTGTGTCAGTGCCCCCTCCTTCAAGCTGTGACAACATGTCTTCAAAAATAGAGACTTTTGGATGTCGATCAAGGTTCTGGTTTACAAGACTGTCATGCTAACCACCCTCCTCTATAGCCACACCAGTGCCTCCCTAGTGAAAGGGGAGTATGGGTTGCCATATAGCCTCAGGCCCCACGACCTGGTGGGTTACCCCATAGATGGACAGGCAAGGGGTCCAGGCATGTCATCAGGCCTGAGACCCAAGGGGCATAAGGCCCAAGAACCCCGGTGAGGGGGCAGAGGAGTGGGCCCAGGAAGAGGGCCTGTGAGGAAGTGATAGACTCAAGTGAGAACGCTGCATAGAGTATGGGCGGGCCTGAAGGACTGCACATGCTGGCCTTGGTGATTGAGTGAGCTGGGTTCGGAGGGGCCTGAGAAGGCAGACCCGTATGTGAGAGAGAGGGAAAGCGGCTCAATAAGCTAACCAGAGAAATGCTCATCTGGTCAATGCTGGGGCCAGGACCAGAATGGTCAAAGGGCCCACTACAAGGGATGCCCAGAGCCAGGGGCCTGGGGTTCCGACTGGGCTAGAGGCAAGACCAGGGCCTATGTGGCCAAATGTCCTGGAGAGGGCCTCTGCTACGAGGAAGAACGGGCTTAGGAAGCTTTGCAGCCCAGAATGAGGGTGGAATAAACTTCCTGAGAAGGAGGGATCCAGGTGGGGTCTGAACGCCAGGTGAGCAGAGAAGGAGGTCCATTGTAGGGCTGGAGCCAAATAGTGGTGCCATCTGTGAGGCATGGGACACGGTGTAGGGGAAGTACAGAGATGTGTATTATGCACTTGGCATTGGGTAGGAAATGGGCAGCCTCCCACCTATAAACAACTTCCAAAGTTACATCAAAGGCAAGGCAGGTGGGTGGACTGCCCTAGACAGGTTGGTGGGCCAATAGTTAGACTGGCTGAGACAGCTCTTTGTCTACTCCTAGAGATTGTGGTGCACTTTGTTTTGTGATTTTTCTGGAACAACCTAAATGCCTAGAAATCTGTAATGATGGATATTTTTGTAAGGGTGCTAATGGTGTTTTTTTAACAAACTGCTCTTAACTTCTGTCCAGTTCACACAAAAAATTTCTATATCCTGATTTGAGAACTGCCATTCTCTCACACTTCAGTCCTCCTGGCATTGAATATTGGTTGTTCAATTTAAGATTTATTCTGAAATTACTCTCTGGTCTGGACAATTTTGGTTTGAAAGATCTAATTTCCCCTTTAATCCTGATCTAAAGCTTGTTGCACCAGGTAGTGGAGCCCATTACTCCATGTTGAGAATTTACTCACATAATAGGGAATCTCTTTGATTCCCTTGATCAGGGAATCTCCCTGATTCCCTGATATAGGGACTCATTAGGAGCAGTAAGGACCCCAGAATTTGGCTTACTGGAAAGACACTTTTGCCCAGGTGCCTCTATGGATAAGGGCTTAAACTTTCTCATAAGTTAAATATAACTATCAAACATTCTAGATCAGTAGTCTCCAACCTTTTTAAGTAGGAGATCACCTTTGGCATTTAAAAGTGGCCCAAGATCTACCATGTGCTATGCCCCCCTCCCCCAAGCAGGTAAGTCTGTGAGGAGGGAAGGGAGGTGGGGCAGATTGAGGCAGAGGGAGAAACATTTATTTGGGGGTGCGCCTCCCCAGCAGGTAAGTCCCACCTGACGGGGGACCCACTCAATTTACCTCTGCTCCTGACTCTGCAGCACTGTTCCTCACTGCAGGGGGCCTTGATTTAGTCCCTCCCCATCCCCTTCCCCATGGACTGATCTGCTGGGCTGGGATGCATGCAGGCATGCACACAAGCACTCAGCCCCCCACCCCAGCCTCAAGTCAACTCCAAGAGGCTCCGAGATCTACTGCAAGAGGCTCTGAGACCTACCGGTGGATTGAGATCCACTGGTTGGTGACCACTGTTCTAGATAGTCAAGATACTCTGCACAGATGTAGAAAACATAACATTGTGTCCCTCAGCAGGTTGGTGTTAGCAATAATAATTTTAAAAAGGAAATATTAGTTTTTTCTGTATATGTAGGAAACTTTAAATGTGTAAGAAATTGGAGTAAGCATTCTTGCCTGCCTAATATGTCTGAAGCCTTCATGAGGAAATCTGTAACCTATTGTACATTTGTGTGGCAAGAATTATTTGGCTATTATGAGTTAAATGTTTTTTGACTACGTATGTGAAGTTTTGATATGTAGGGTAGCTATCACTGCTTGTTTAGACTGCAATATGCTTCCCATTGGAAAACAAGTCCTATTTGTATTGCCTTATACTTTTGTTAAACTTCCTCAGTTGTTTGGATTTAGGCTGAAGAGTAATGTGGATGTTGTCACACATTGGAATTTGCTTTTTAAAAACCTAGGAAATAACCCATAGAACCACATTAAAAGAGAGAGAAACAGCTGAGTCAAGCACTTAGGTTACAAAATGCCAGATTTTATTTTCCTGGTGCACACTGCACAGTAGTAAACTTCATAACCATATTCTGTTTTCCACAGAGCTCCTGCCTCATTCAGTGCATCTTAGTTGGGGATGAATTTCTTTTCTTATGAATGAGACTGAATGCAGAAGTTGGAAGGTGTGCAGTGAGGGAGGCAGAGGGCCAGGAAGAAGGAAAAGGTTAGTATGGTTAAAGGCAGTTGAATAGTGCTTGTAACAGGGATGGCCGCTGAGGCTCTATTGGCTCATTCGTTATCTTCCTCAGGCAAGGGGTTGGTCCCCACTTGAGACTAATCTTCTATAATTTGCTGGTAATTGGTAGATTGGTCTTGGTGGGGCCACTACCTTGCCTGGTTTGTCCTTCTTACCTTCTGGCTTCTCAGTATCCACTGAGCCCTCAGTGGTCTTAGTCCACTCTCCATCTTGGCTCTCTATCAATAGAATACAGTATGCAACTGCCCCCAGGTATGGTCTTGATGCCAGCCAGCTGGCCCTATCCCAAGTGAGGAGGTGCTATTGGGAGCTCCTCTACCCCTACACTCTTGCCACAAGCCTCTGTAGCTTTATAGTCACTCAAGCTCTGGAGCACTATCTGGAGAGCTCTGCTGGACACCAGGCCCTGTAGTCTCAATCCAGAGGTGTCCTACCCGAATAGGATCCAGGCTTACCACCTGGAATCCCCAAGAATCCATCCTTCGCAATAAAGAGAACACATGGACAGGATGTCTGTCTCTCCCCGTGTCTGGGCGAGTGTCTCTGTCTCCACCCTGGAGCCTCCTCCGCTCACTTCCTCTGCTCTGTCATTGCAGCTTAGGCAGGGACTCGGCCAATTGGTGGTGATTTCCTTCAACCCCATGACATCCGTTTCCTACAGGTGACTTCAATTTAGCTAGGTCAGGTGAGTTCCCAGCAGCGACCAGTACTGGGAACTCCCGCAACTGGCCCACGCTGCTGGGATGCCCTAAGCCCTTGCTAGGGACTTCCCCTGCTGGCTGTAGCGTGCAGTTTCTCCTCTGCTTGAGTCTGCCTGGTGCTAGTGGTGGGGTTGGCATCAAAGCGTGGGATGTCCCTGCAGTGCTGTCAGCCTGCCATTCGCTCCTAGTCTGGTAAGGAGAAGGGTGCAAGCGGGGTTACTCTCCTTCTTCCCTCTCAGCCTACTACAGCGCTGCAGAGAACTGCATCCTATGTATCTGCCATAGAGTTCTGGCTGATGTTGGGTGAGTCACTTAAACACTGCTCTTCACCTTCAGGATGGTTTGGTACTCTGGTCTCATTTACCAAGTGCTGGGTAACTGAAATTAATAGGGGCTGTGCTTGGAAATTCAGGTTCTAGGAGTCTCAAATGGAGTTTCCAAAATAACTGGATACTTTTGATCTCAGTGCCTCAGTGGTCTGTCTGTGAAATGTGCATAATGTTTCCCTCTCATCTTGAGGGGGCTTGTAGGGGGAAAAATATTTATATATATTTTTAAAGCTCTCAGATTATATCTATTTCCGGGCTTCCTATATCTATTTTTATATCTATTTCCTTGTGCTCAGTTCTGCCATCAGGTTAGGATTTGAATGGCTTGAGGTCTGGCACTTGGCAACTTATAAGTCCTTGACTGCAACTTTATTTTTGTTTTTAATGTGTAATCATATTTATAGTAATCATGCAAAATTTCAGGCCAAGCTAATTGTCTTTTAGCACATATACAGTTGTATGAAGTATAATTGTATTGAATCAGTGTAATTGGTTGGTGTATTTATTGTGTATGAATGCCAGGAGGGTGATAGAAAGAAGAGGAGGTGGGTGGGATGGGGTGGGGTAAGGAAATGAAGGACCAGAGATGGAGAGGTATTATTTGAACAGGGAAGAACTGCTGCACAGGTAACACTCCTGTGCAATCTCAACTGCTGGTACTAAAGCACCTTGAGTTACATAAAACAAAAATTGCAACAAAAAATATTTCTAGAGTATATTTAATGCATTAATAGAGTCAGATGCCAATCTTGCAGAGGGTTTGCCATCATGGAACTTTTTATGAGGGCTCCAGTGTAGTTGCTTTGAACTTCATGCAGCAATTTCAGAGGGCTCTCTGTGGGTGTAAGGGTAATGGTTAGATTGAAGACTATTGTAACAAATTATAGTCAGCCTCATTAAAGCATCAGTTCAATAGTAAATAGGACTCAATGCAAAAAGATGCAACGCAACAGTGTCCTAGTAACACTAAATCTCTGGAGCCTGACTTATTTTGGAAGGATGCAGAGAGGAGGACTTCCCTCCAAAAGAAATGGAAAAGAACCAAATCTAAATGCTGCTTCTTTGGGCAACTGAAAAGTTGTCCAGGGAATTTTTTTCCCCAGAGGAAATGCTTCTCAGTTGTGCCCTTTTCTTTTCACTTTGGGATTTTGACATTTCATAAAATAGTTTTTTGGAAAGAAAATGACAAAAATGAGAATTTGCATTATTGGCTTTTCTCAGGAACAAACATAACTTCTTTACTGGCCCTAATGCAGAAGGTAATATTAGTGCCTTTCCGTCCTGTGCAGTACAAAGAGGAAGGGATGGGACACTGGGTGTTCATCTGACCTGTCTTCTTGAATTACAGGGCTAAATGAACAGAAAGAGGATGAGCCAAACTCTTTGGCACGTCTTTTCTCTGAACCACTGACACTTGGGGTGATTTTTTCCTTGGTTCCTAAAAATGAAGCTCTGAAGCAGATGCATTTTGCCTTGGGCATGTATCTGGTAGTGGATAGCATTAGATCAATTGATTGATATCCCAAGTGCATGGTTCTTTCTGGGCAAACAAAAATGACTGGGAGCAGGTAGTACCATTATCATCACCATAAGGCCCTGATCCTCTGGGGGTGAACCAGAGCCTCTAAGCAGCTGAACATGGAGGCCCTGATCCTACAAAGCTCAATCTGTGCTAAGCCTTGTGAGCAGTGCTGATGTGTAAGGGATGCACAGGGGTGCACGTGCACCCCCCGAAAGTGCTGGTGCACCCTGACTGGCTGCGCTTGCCGCTTAGGTGATGGGCGGGGGGGGGCAGGCGGAAGTACCAGTGCCACCCCTGTGAGCGCCAGCCGGAGAGCAGTGCTGACTGGTCGCTGAGGGGCATGTGCCCCCCCTGACTAAGGTGGTACCAGCTACCTATGCTCATGAGCAACAGAATTTGCGGCTCCAGCCGGGGAAATGCCATTACATTCAAGGGGGCTACTCCTAGGATGAGCATTTGCATGAGGGTTGAACAAAACATGATGAGAGAGGTGGAAGGAGGAAGGTGGTGACAGATGGGCTGAAAGCCATGGGTGGATCTAGGAATTTTCAAGGCAGGGGTGCACAGTGGCCTGACACAACCAGCATTTTTCTCTGGTGAAAGGGAAACTCGATGTTTTGTTGGGGGCTGGCGCTCTCCTTAGGTTAGCTTAGGGATCAATGCAAAAGCAAACAGAACTACTGGAAGGGGCACGGATGCAAAAAACAAAACCCCACAGCCGAGTAGTGAAAAAAAAATAGGCAGAAGATGTTATGCCTGGAGTCCTGCAGCCGCCACGGCCGCGTAGTCCGTGTCCCAGCCAGAGCCGGGGTGCCTCCCGGGGCTGCGCTGGGGCTGGGGTGGAGCAGGACTGGAGGCGGGGGAAGCGGGAAAGAGGCCGGGAGCGGGCACCCCGCGCAGAGGCCACACGTGGCTGCTCTGCTGCGGTGAGGCGGCTCTTGCAGCCCCG
>NW_005841912.1:2391477-2403984 GCF_000455745.1 Alligator sinensis
TCACCTGCCCCGGCCTGGCGGGGGGACCCGCCTCCCGCCCCCGCTTCTCCGGGCTCCCGGAGCGCCGGCACACGTGTCGCTGCGGAGCCGCTGCCAGGTTTGCGGAGCCTTCCTCATGCCTCTGGTGAGGTCCCCCCTCCCGGGCCTCGGCCGGGTCCTGGGCTGCAGGCAGCCCTCCCCGCTGCTCGTCCGGGGCTTGCAGGCGGCTCATCCCACCCTGTCGTGGTGGGCTCCCGCGTGGCACAGCCTGCCCACTTCTTTGCCTGAGCTATTCAGCTCCGTGACTACAAGCCCCGGGTAGCTGGGCGGGATAGCGGGTTTCCCCTTGCTTCTCCCCTGGCATCGGGTGGGAGGTGACCTGTCAGCATACATTGTGGCCAGCCCCTTGCACCCGGGCCTCTGAGGAGTGGTAACTTGAATTAATTCGCGGGCCCTTTTTGGCACTGCATAGAATGGGTCATTCACAATCGGCTTTCCGAGCTGCGCTATTTATGTTAAACTTATTATGGAGTCTGTTGGTGGGAACAGCTGTTAACTCAGTTGAAGCAAACGCTGTCCCAAGGAACCACAAGGCAAAATTTAGAGACAGTGGCAGTACAGAGCAAGCACATCTTCCCCACCTTCTTGAAAGCCCGTGCAACCCTATGTCTTGTAATAATTTGACTAATCGCTTTGCTTGTGTGTGTGTTTGTGTTTTCCCCCTCTGCAGGTTGGTAAAGAAGGAAGGAAGGTACAAACAGGTGAGCATCATTTTTATTACTGATGTTACTGAAAATGATAGTTAAATTAGCTCAGGAAATCAGTCTGTTAATCATTTCTTTCAATGCATGTGCAAACTAACTTTCTCATCCCCCCCAAGCAGAGATGATGTCTTTCCCACTCTCCCCCACCCAGCAGTATGTGTCGAATTGCAGTCTTTTGCCTGCCTTCTTGTTACTGTCTCTCACACCGCACCAGACCTCCGCCTCCCTTTTAAGCAGGACAGATTCAGATTCAAAATTACAACATGCTGACCCCAGCCCTCCAGATGTCATGGCAAAGAAGCTCTGTGCTGAATTCTCTGATTGCTTTTTGGAGTAAGGGAAGAAATACCTATTGAATTTTGGCACAGCATATATGTGCACGCTAGACAGTTTTAACATTGTGTGAGCATATGGTCTAAAGTTTTCTTCTGTTAGCTGGAGATCCATTGTTACCAGCCTAACTAAAATTCCCCTGTGTGATCCAGTGATGGACACAAAACACTTACACTCAGCTCAGTGACAAAGACACTGAGCTATTTATTTTCAAAATGTGACTTTCAGTAACCATAAGCTATAGAAGAAAGCTGCTTTGAAACTGTACTGTTCATCCTGCAAGTAGGTTGGAGGCATGATGTATAAGACAACTAAAGAAAAGTTTACCTGTCACAATCTACTGGTGTTGCTAAAACCTCCCCTTTCTTTTAGGATGGTTGAATCGCTTCCTTTTTAAACTACTTCAAAAGGGGGTGCACTTCTGTTTAATGTCACAAGATATGTGCCCACTTACACCATCACAGAAATTGAGTGCCCTTGTTCATGGGGTAGAATGTGTCTGCAAAATACAAGAGTGGATGTTAGGTCTCCTGGGTTGTTGCGACTTAGGAATCAGCCTGGAGAATGCTCTCATCTGTTTCTTAGTCTATCCACCTAGGAAGTGAGTAATGTAATGCTAACCCAGGATGCTGAGGGTAAGGTTTTGAGTCTTCCTAGTGCTTGTCATGCTCAGAAGACAGGTACTCTTTATTTTGACTCTAGCAATGTACTCGTGTGCAGAGGTTATTTGGAACCATCGCCAATAGGTGCCTATAGATGTGCTCGTACGCGTTTTAATTAGAACGCTCCAGTGTCCCCTCACGGTCATGTGTATTAAGCCCCCGCATATTTCTAAACGGCTTTAGGGGGTGCTTTACCTAAATTTGTTGAATGAGCTTTAGAAGAAGCATCCTGCAGTCATTTTGAAATGTGTGCGGGCTTAATGCGCATGATGGTGAGCTGTTTTAATTAGAGTGGCTGTCGGGGAACCACTCTAATTTAAACGTGCCCCCCACCCCACTCCATCTGTGGGGCTGTGTAGGCAGCCAATGAGTAACTGGAATTGGGATGCTTAGTATTTTCCAGTTAAGTCTAAACTCACCTATCTTCATCACCCCCCCACCTTTCCCCCATGTGTTGGTCTTGTATGTTTAATTTTTACTCATTTCCATGAGATTTGATTCATACACAAATTTCAGTAATCATAATCTGTACTGAAACGCTGCTCTTACCAACTAGTCTATACTGTAAATAAGAACAAATTCCTTATATTGGAAAATAATGCCCCCCCGCCCCTTGTTTTCATCCACCCCTTCTTTTATCATTGTTCTTATTCATGGGCCAGGAGTTTTTCTGGTTTGTGAATGTTTGAGATAATGCCCACAATCCACAAGGGACGCATTTAGATTAAAAGAATCTGGATCTCTAAGCATGGCCAGGAGTTTAATGGGGAGCATAGTCTTAAGGTGCAGAATGTGGAAAGAGGAGACAGGGCAGAATTCTTCAGTGCTAAAGATGTGATAGCAGCATCTTTAGTGCAAAATATGCTGCTGTTCATTAGCTGATCTTTTCTTGTACCCTATTTTAAGACTTGTGAAATCAATTATATATCACATATGCCATATAGATGGGATTTGCACTAGACTAATGTATTGCACTACTGCATAGGATAAAGTGACCAATTGTCAAGCAGAAATCTTTTTGTTAGCCTGGATGTGTTGAAGCTCAACTTAGTGCAGTGTCTTTATCCACCATGCTCCCCAGTGTATACAAGTAATGAGGTGACAGCGCTGTTAACACTACTGCTTGAAGGCTGCTTTGGTTTCTAACATGTGAAATAGCATTAGGCTGTCTTTGGGTAAAACAATTTTGCTGGGGATTTGTAAAGGCTCAGTGTAGTTCAAGAAAGTGTAAGAGAGATTCAGTAAAGATAGATTCCTGTCTGACCACTTGGGAAGGGCATGTGTTTAGTTGCCTGTAACACCGTGCTAACTTCACACTACCAGAAATGAGGGGAAAAAGGCAGTGAGGGGAAAGGCATGCTGGCTGCTTTGGCCTTGACTTTTTTTTTTCCCCTTCAAAAGTGCTGAACAACCACAGCCTCAGCTAATGTCAGACCTACAAGAGAGTTCTTTACTTTCCAGCTTTTTTTGCTTTTCATTCAGACTTTTCTCTTGGCCAAAGACTGTCAGAAATGCAGCACCCTCTGGAGCCAGTGTGATAATTTGAATTAGTTGGGTGGGTCAAAGAAGAAATCAGAATTGCTTCCCAATTCTTGAAGGCTGTCAACCTGAACGAAGGGTGAGCTGGATCACTTGCTGGTTAGTGCATCATCACACTTTTCATTGTCAAGGGACACTGCTAAGGTAGCCCTACACTTTGTCCTTTTTGGCTGTGTCCAGACAAGCGTGGCCGTGAGATGTATGTAGCATTGCAGACATGTCTGCGGCACCACATACTGCACATTCAGCTGTTCTCCACACTGCAAGGTAGTAGTGTGGGGGGAGGGATTTGATCCTGGGATGTCCTGGGGTCAAAAAAACCTGTACAAAAAAATAAGTGGAGTGGCACACCGGGTTCAGCACGTACCACCCAAAACCAGTGGTCGGCCAGAGCCACACTCTAGCTAGCGCTGAGGCTCCAAGAGGCAGGATTGCCACTGCTGCAGTCCCAGGAGGTCCCCAGGGGCCAGCCCCGTGCTGGTCCCAGCCTCTCCTACTTCACCGGGGGTAATCTGCTGCATGCCAAAGGGTGTGTTGCACAGGCATTTCCCGGGGAAACAAATGTCCCTGCTTGTGTGGATGTGGCCTTTGAGATTTGCTGCAATCTATCACAGCATACCACTACATTCATTTTAAATGCTGGCCATTTAATTTCTATGCTAGCATAAGATTTTTTAGTACTTATTCCTAGAATTTCCAATTGGAAAATGCCTTGGCTTCTAATGCCCCAGTTATAGCTTGCAGTGTATGCAGCAGTGTCCAGCACTGTGATGGTGTTTTAGCTTGACTATTTTATTACATAATGAACCAAACTTTGTTACAGCTGTCCTTCAATTTATAATTTTAAAACATTTTATTCTTAAAGATGGATGTCCTCTGTAGGTATAGTGAATTTACTAATAAAATGACTGGAAAAAACCCACCTTGATCAGTATTCTGTTTAGGTAATGGATATCAGACAGTAGGTACAGTACTGGCAAATAAATCCACATCTTTTTGATAAAAGTAATACTGACTTTTCCTGTAGGTTTTCACACCACCACTTTTGCATATTTTACAGTGGTGTTGTCATGAGGAAATCTAGAATTGTGTAGCTTTGTAGCAGTGTTGTAAAGTCATCCTGTGGACCAGATTCTGTGACCCTGACTTGCATTGAATAGATCTTAATTTTACAAGCAGTTGTACATTGTAGGAGAGCTTGTGTAGTAAGATGCAACACGGGTGGCTTATGAGACAGTGCAGAATCAGACTGGAGGAAAGAAATCCTAGGTTAAGCAGGTGATTGTAATCATTACGAGAGGAAATAGAGTGATAGTTAAACCAAACGGGTACTGTAGCATTTAAGCACAACCATCCCAAAGCTTTCAAATCTGAGCACCCCAAGTGGTGGACCTAAATTTTGTCCTGATTTTTTCCAGAGATGCTGAACTCCCATTGATTTCAGTAGGGTCCATGGGTTTTCAGCACTTCCAAAATTAGACACCTAAGTAAGAGCCTGTTCTGCTGCTTTGGCACTTTATTTTGGATACCTAGGGTTTAATATTTTGTCCAACATTTAAAACCAAACAAACAACCCCCCTGCCCTGCAAAACACTTCAAGAATCCCTCTTCAAAATGCAGGAAGTATAATACAGTTAAACCTAAATCATTGTTCAGTTCTAATAAGGTAAAGTCAACAGGTGTGGCCCATAAAGGGTAATGCTTCAGTTTTATTTGGATTTTGGAGAAAACATGGATATGCTATTCTTACACATACATCTTTTGCCTAATTATGTTTCTTGGAACACTTTGTAAAAGAATGTGATGTTCTTTCATAAATTAGTCCTGTTGACTTAAACATTATGCAACTGTACTAGAAGTTAAGGCCAGATGAGAATAATTTTAAATTGAAGCATTATCTTTGTTATATTCCTCTTTTTTTTCTTATTATTAACATTGTTGAATTGACTAAACAGAAAAGCTTTGAAACTGGAGAACAGGAAAAAGAACACCTATAGCTGGAATAGCATTGCTCTCCACAGTCTACAGAAGTGATTCTAAACCTTTTTAGAGTTGGGGAACCCCTTTGTAACTTCTTTGAATTGTGTGACATCCCAGTTGAGAACCACTGTTTTACTGTGTCAGGCCCTATAGTTTTAAGCAGTTCCCCTTCCCAAGCCTTACTTGCCCTGTTCTCCCTACAGAGGCAGAACCTTTGAAGTCAGAGGTGTTTGTTATAATAAACAGTAGGGCAGTATGGTTCTGTTGGTAAAAAGAATAAATAAGACATAGGATTGTGTGGGCAAATTATACAGCTATGAACTTTTTACCTTGAAATTTGGAATCAGCAACCTGAGTCCAAGCCAGTGTCGGTTAGGTATTTTATTGTCCCCAACCACTCTAATCAGTCAGTCGGGGTGTAAAGTGACTGCACACACTGAGAACCAAACTCTTCATGTAACAGGTTTCTTCCGTGGATAACTTTGCTTTAAAAAAAGAAAAATTAAATGGTCAAAATGAGAGGCTACCTAAATCAGTGGTTCTTGTTGGCCTGCTACTGCCACAGGCAGGTGGAACTTCATGGTGCACATTCTGTAGACCCAGGTTGGGAAGCTGGTGGGGCAGAAGTGCCCACTTCCTTTTCAGCCTTTCCCCGTCTGGCCCTATATGCTGTCCTGCCTGCCTCTGTTTCTGGGAGACACTATGTGGGGGCAAGTGGGGAAGGGCTGTGGCAAGAGTGTAGGCTCCTGTTTGAGCCACTTCCCAAATCTGGCTCTGCAGGAGGTGTGCAGTACCCACGAAATAGTCTTGCATCACCCTGGTTGAGAACCACTAGTGTATAGAGAGTGCAGAAAAAGACAATGGATGTAAAGGGAGGAGTTTGGATGTCTTGGTATTTAGGTGTTTCACATTTTTAAATTTTGAATGCTTTCCTTTCCCAATTTTCCAGGGTCCCCATTTACAGACCCTGGAAAATGCTTTGCTGACATCAAAAACTTTGAAATGCTTCTTCCTAACCTTCATTCCCACTTTGTGGTCAGTGTTGTGGATGTGGATGTTCTATTAAAGCAACTTGCTTGTCCTCCCAAAGCAGGAATCTGGGAATATTACTAAAAGAACTACAACATTATTTCTTGGTTGTGCTGGAAATGTGGGATTTAGTCACCAAGCAAAGATATTGAGTGATTTGGACATCTTTCTTTCCTCTTGGTGAGATAAAAGTAAGAGAGCACTTGTGCTGTGCTGATCTGTAAGAGAATTTTAAATTGAAATAGGCTTGAAATACAACATGGATCCACATTTCTAAACCCACTGAAATGGCAGCTGTTAATTTTGTAAGGTTTGATTTAGTTCAGTTTGTAGGTAGGGCTCTGCTGCTTCCAGATAACAGTTTCTTTGTACCCCGCTCTCTGCAGACAGGCCAGGCCATTTGGGCAGCTGTGGATTGAAGTGTTATAGGCACCCCCCTTTCCTCTGGGAACATCTCTTGTGCCAAATGCTGTTTGTTGCGATGGCAAAAAGCTGTGGTAATAGATCCTACCATATTTGTAAAATCCAAACCAACCTGGATCTTCTGGCTTTACTGCTGTGGTAGTATCAGAGCAAGGTCCAGGATCTTGTAAAAGTGTCTTAAAGTACTTTCTCCATCTCTTTTTCTATTCTTGAGTGTATTCTATCTCGTATTACAAGAGGAGGAACCAAAAGGGGCAAGTCCATGAATGAAAGGGATTTAATAGAGTTTTGCAGAGGAAGAATGAGTGCTCCTGTGATCACTGAAACTCTTGATATGGATTGGGACCATGTTAACATGGTCAGTCATTGCAGTGATATCTGCTGGGATGGGTCTAGCTGTAATGCAGTTTTAAGATTGCAGAATTTTGTAGTACAACATGTGGCACCCTTGAAAAGACCAAAGCAAGTACCAGCATAGAAGCAAGCGATTTGGTTCAGCATGCGTGTGTGGAACAGTCTCATGATTTTTCCTAAATAAGAAATAAAATGGACATTCAGTCTTTTTCACAGGGGAATTCTGTGGTCTTTGAGGGCAGTTTGAAACAGGTAATTTTAGGGCTTTGTCTCTTAATTTGTAGTAAGTGTAAATCATATGCAGTGCATTTGCATGTGTCTTATGCAGGCCTCTAGATTCTTAGTGTGTGTGCGTGTGTGTGTGTGATTTAAGGCTCCTAGCTCATAATGGTCTCATATGTTCACTCAACTTTACAAATGTGGCTCTTTCCTCTTAGTTTTAAACATCCTTGCTACCATGAGGGCTCTAACTAGGTTTGCTTATATCCATTCTAACCAGATGGTAGATAGACTGTGTTGCTGCAACTTGCATGCTGACTGTTTAAAATATACACCTCTTTCTACTTTAACACATGTTTTCTTTTGTTCTTGCCCCTTTACTGTGACTCCTTTATGCACTGATGGAGTGTGTATGATTAAGCTCTAAAGGAAGCTTAAGTTATTGTATAAGAAATGGGTTCTAACTTGCATCACTTCTGAATTCAGGCCTGAAACAGCATTACTTATGATGTTTTTGTTTGGCTTTCTGGTGTGTACTGTGTAATGGTAATCAGGGTTGGGATGCAGCACAATCTAAGTCAGTAGTGGGCTGCCTTGCTAAATTTTCATTGCTTATTGTTTGGCTGGCTTACTGTTTTGTAGTTGTGTACCTGTCACCCATTCTTCAAGCCTGTTGTTCTCTTCATCCTCATTTTGGATTGCTTTGGGATTTTTAACAGATTTACCAAAACACAGAGCAAGACCGTATGGGCTAGTGATTCCAGTCAGCACTGATGCAGCTGGGAGCTATCTATCCAATGTTCTCTCTGCAAGCCATCAAAGACGATCAACCAGAGATGTATCCCAAATCCCAAAACAACTATATTTTAATGTCACAGCTTTTGGAAGGGAATTCCATCTCCGGCTGAGACCTAATACCCACCTGGTGGCTCCCAAGGCAGTTGTGGAGTGGTATGAAGACTCTGTGGAAACTGGAAATGGCACTGATGCTGGTAACACAAATCAGAGTAGAACTGCTACAGAGAAGTTGTGGAAAAGAGAACCTCTATGGACCAACTGTGCTTACATTGGAGACATTGCTGATATCCCTGGAGCTTCTGTTGCTATTAGCAACTGTGATGGACTGGTAAGATTTATCCCTGCCACATTTGTTTTTTAGCTTTTTGTCCATTTTCCAGATACCTTTTGGTTACTGTTAAATATCCAATAGTTATATTACTTGAATAGCTTCACTTCCAAATCCACTAGCAATGATGCCTGTGCACATTTTTATTTATATGGAGTTACTGGGCCTCCATCTAGAATAACTCATCAACTTTGCTGGACTAACACCTTATTAACACTGGCGTAAAAGGTCTAAATTAAACCTGTTGTTTTGGTGTACCATGTTACAAATAGGGAAATGAGGACTGACAGCTTAGAAAAGAGATGACTGAGAGGAAATAATAAGGTGTTATAAAATCATGAATTGTATGCAAAAAATGAATAGACAGATGTTATTCACTATGATGCAACTTCACTGGGAACCTGCTAATTTATCAGGCAGCAAGTTTAAAGCAAAAGGAAGTACTATTACACACAATGCAGAATTACCTTTTGGAATTTATTGCTACAGGAAGCTATGAAGACCAGTTGTATAAGTGGGTTCATAAAGGGATTATACAAACCTAGTGAAGATGGGTCCATTGAGACTATTATACAGAATAGTCAGGGATGTAACACTGGGCTCAGGACATTCCTAAACTTAAGCTTGCTGCTAACTGAGAAGGTGTGACGAAGAATAGGTTGTTCTACGTGTTGGCCTGTTTCTTGTATTCTTCCTCTAAAAAGCATCTGCTACTTGCTACTGTTGGAGACAGACTACTGGACCTGAAGAAGCGTTAGTCAAATCCAATGCGACAGGTCTTGTGTTTTAAATTAAAAGCAATTTCTATTTGAGCTTAAAAATGTATATTTAAGTGTCCAGAGTAATATGATGTGTTTGTAAGGTGCAGCAAGGTAATGTGCAGCTTTGCCCAAAATGTAGCAAGTTTAAATTGTTCAGATACTTTTCCTTAGGAACTAAGTTCCCATTTTTCTTATCAGACTTTTTTTTCCCTATCAAACGACATAAGGCTGGAATTGATGTACAGTAAAAGCCGTGTTATCTGGCATTTTATTAACTGGCATGCTGATCAACACGGCAAAAGTGAAACCGGAAGTCCCACTTTCGGTTTCACCGAGTCCCACTTTGGCGGACTTTGGACCATGGCCTGGGGCAAAACAGCCTGTGTGGGGGCTCCCCTCCCTGTCGCCTGGCACACTGATGCCAGGGAGAGGCAGGAGGGGTGGCGGCCCGAACACGCAAAGACACCTGTTCACACCTCTCGGGTAACCGGCATATTTGGTTAACCGACACCCCCCATTTCCTATAGGTGCTGGATAACAAAGCTTTTGCTGTATTACAGTATCTATAGGGGATAGGCTGTCTGGAAGCACTTCTATGCTACTTCTGTCTTTTAAACTTAGATCTCTGGTATTTTTGGTATAGTTTCAGCAGGGCTGTCTACAGGATTTTCAAAGTGGACAGATCTTGTACAAAGAGATCGGACATATAATAACTGCATGTGCAGTCTTGAATTCAGTGAATATGGTAAAGCAAGCTAATAGTGCTTGTCTTGTATGACAGCATCTTCTACCTGAATAGTACACTATGATTACAAGATCCAGGAAGATTAATAAAGTGCTTAACACACTGCTGTTTGGGGAGAAATGGCATGAGCAGGTGGGATAAGAAGTGCTCCTTAATTTTAAATTAGCTTTTCCTCTTCCTGTCTGATGATAGGCTTGTGAATGATTTGATCTTGTTACCTACTACGTATTATATAACTAAACTCACTCTGAAATGTAAGATTACCCTGTGCTTCTGCAGTACATAATTTATTACAGGTGGAGCACTTGCTATGTGGATGGTTGAGTCCTCTATTTGAAACATTTATCATTCTAAAGCTTAGATCCATGTGCAGAAACTCTTTAAGGAGAGGATATATTATTTTTCTGATGTCCCAGAAGATATAAATTACTCATAAGAGGTTAGTAAAATTATGCTTTATTTACACCTACTGTTTACACCAGGCTGTTGTGCTAAACGTGCTTTTGCACTTGAAGTTGTGGATATAGCTGTCATGAACTGAATCCTCATGTTTGGAGCTGTATTTTTTTTAATCAGTGAATGAAACATTCTTGTTAATTGTAATGCCACTTCAAGGAACTAAACTGGATTAGACTGAGTTAAATTTAAGGTGTGTGGCAGTTCAGGCAGAGAGGCATGTGGCCGACAAGCTGCTTGTGTTGGATTTGGAGTTCATAGATTCATAGATTGTAAGGCCGGAAGGGACCTTGGAAGATCATCGGATCTAGCCCCCTGCACCAAGCAGCAATGATAACAGGTGACGCCAGCAAGGTGACTGCCCAGTCTCTTCTTGAAGATTTCCAGGGTAGGTGATTGCACCACCTCTGGTGGGAGCTTATTCCACAGTTTGGACACCCTGACTATGAAGAAGTTTTTCCTGATGTTAAGCCTGAAACGGTCTTCCAGGAGTTTGTAGCCATTACTCCTAGTTTTCCCCTCGGGTGCCCTGGTGAACAGTTGCTCACCGAGCCCTTGATGTACTCCCCTAACGTAGTGGTAAGCTGCTACCAGGTCCCCCATTAGTCTCCTTTTCCTCAGCCTGAAGAGTCCCAGATCCTTTCTTCATATGGATTGCCATGTAAGACTCTGATCATATGGGTGGCTCTTCTTTGGACTCTCTCAAACTTGTCCATGTTCATGTTAAAGTGTGGTGCCCAGAACTGGATGCAGTAACCTTTGCTTTGTAGAAGCAGAGTTTGGGAGGTACCAGAAGGTCCTAAATGGAAGAATAGGAGCTTTCTGGTTTTGTGGCACACTCCCACTGCTTTCTGTAATTCCTACTGCGGGGCTAGTCCCTTCTTAGGTGCTCTCCGTAGTTGGTGGACGGGCAGGAAGAAATGCTGTAGATCAGTGGTGTTCATGGTTTCAGTCTCATGGGCCAGATGAATGGCATGAAGCCAGTCTGTGGGACGGATTACGCTCTACACTGCCCCCACAGCTGGGATTGGGCCCTGGGCCAGTTCAGTCCAGCCATTGACTTGCTGGGTTTAAACTCAAGGGGCCCTGCATCACTCCTATGTGCTGGGTTTGGACACACAAGGCGCCATAGATCCAATCTGGTGCAAAGGGCCATAGCCTATAGGGCTCTTCATAGACCTGTTGGGAGCCCCATGGGCTGGATGACATGGCACTGGTGACAGGATCTGGCCCATGGGCTGGCGGTTGAGCACCCAGCTTTAGATCACATTCTGTTTTAAGAGGGCCCTGGATAGCTGTTCCTATATTGCTACTGCTTGATTGCCATGACATTTTGGGTGTTATTCCCCTTTTGATGGGGTCCAATAAAACTGAGTCAACACCCCCCCGAGAGGCCTGGCTTAGAGGCTGACTCTGAAGGGTAACCCCAATATGAAATGTGGCTCCCCATCTTATGTCTTATAGTAAGTAATGGTGTTGGCAGCCTGGACTCTGATTATTCTCTCTGATTTGTTCCTCTTCTTTACCCTGTGGGGAGCAAGGCAAGGTACTTTGCAGAGCTTCTTTCCTAGACCCATCCAGAACCACTTAAACAAGTATCTCTGTGGGAATATGCTGTTTGTCCTGGTCGATAAATGAAAGGACAAATCCCTTCTCCATTGGAGTGATTTAGGATTTAATGGGTCTGAAATTAAGCCCTAAACATAATATTCAGCCAAAGCTTGTTTTTTTTAATTTAATTTAATCTTTTAAATTTATTTATTTATTTTTTCCTGACCCCTGATAAGGAAGGTTTTTTGACTTCCTTATTTTTGAACTAGAAGGAATTTGTATTGAACACATTGCCACTTCAACCACATCTACTCACAGTACTAAAAATTAAGCCTAACCCTATATAGGACAAGATAAATCTCTGTACCACCAGGTGTGTGTGTGGTAATAACTTTTGCCTACCTGTCCACTTGTTGCCCATTTTGCTGTTCTGACAGGAAGACCTTGCCCTCCCTTCCACTTCACCTGGTTGGCTTAATGCACCACCTTGTAAAAGGGGAATCCCTGGATGGCATAGAACCAGCATAGTTCTTTTACTGCTTGCTGCTTTGGCCCCCAGAGCAAGAAAATCACTGGTGGTGGGCAG
>NW_005841912.1:2403994-2404385 GCF_000455745.1 Alligator sinensis
AAGAGAGATGTGGTTGGCTCTTCCCCTCCCCCCTCCTGCTTCCCTTAGCTGTCTGAACAGCCAGTTGGGCCAGTAGGTAGAAATGGAAACATCCAGGGGCAGATCCAGAGATAGTGTAGCAGCAAGGTTTCCCTTTGCCTTTGGCTGTGCTGCACATAAGCTCTCGGCATAGGGTCTGGCCTGAGACACTGCTTTCCCATGGCTTTAGACTGAAGTGAGCACTGCTGGTGCTGCTACGTGTCCCTTGCTTTTCCCTGATGCTAAATTCAGTGGGAAGAAGGAGGGAGGGGAAGGGCAAACAGCAGCACTGTTCCCCCCCAGCCTCTGGAGTCAGTTGAAAGCTGCCAGACCCTGCCTGATCAGCAGATGAGTTTAGAGCTCCCTGTACAAC
>NW_005841912.1:2404416-2420706 GCF_000455745.1 Alligator sinensis
CAGGAACCCAGGTTAGTTAGTTCAGAGCTCACTGTACATGCACATCACAGGCAAAATGTGTGCGGGCAGGAGGGGGCGCACCTCATCTTGTCCCATTTTTGGATTCGCTACTGGAAACATTCAGCAGATTGGTACAATCTACACTCAGGTCCTGGTTGTTCCTTTACAAGCTCTAGGATCTGAAGTAAGTTTTTAAAGCTTTCATTTCCATCCTTCCTGGTCTTATGTCAAGCATAACAGCCAGGCTAGAGGCAAAAGATAGCCAAAAAAAGAGAGGAGGGAGTTAAATCTGGTTTAACAGAAACTGGAATGGTAGTGAGAAATTCTAGAAACACGTGGCTCCTGGAAAGGTTTATTTCAAGTTCAAAGGAATTTTGAAGGTTTCCAGTTTAGCCAACTAAGTTCTTAACTATAAAAATAAAAGTCACTATGGCAACAATTTGCTGACGATATAGTTTATAAAGTAAGATTGCTATCATGAGTAACTAGAACAGAATACCTGGCTTGCTCCCAGTCAGTGAAAGTCCTGGCAAACTGTTTTTGTCAATAAGTAATCTCAAATGAGGAGATTATTTATAACTAATTTAACATATGAGGTAAGATACCTGCTTGGCAACAGGAAATATTTTTTTGGGGTGGGGAACTTATGTATTTCATTAATCTGTTCTAAAATTATAAAAATGCATATGCGAAGATTTAATTTTGATTTATCAGTTTTTTGCTCTTAGAAATAACTATCTTCTGTCAATAGGAAAGTAAGGGAGTTAAATACTGCTCTGTTCACTCTGTGTGTGTGTGTGTGTGTGTGTGTGTCTGTGGGTTACATACACACAATCCTCTGGATTTACATAGGTGAAGAGAAAGCAGAACTTTGACCCTGGACTTGTTCTAGGTTAGAATCAGCATTTAAAAAATATAAAACCAGAAGAAACTATTGGAAATTCTTCAACATTGGATTGTTTTAGTCTTTGTTGTTGTTGTTGTTGTGTTAACTGACTGCTTGTGTGCATGTGCTCTCTCTCTTGTTTAAAAGAAATAAAAAAAAAATGTAATTGCTTATCTTCAGGCCTGATATCTGCTTGCTAATATAAGGCCTCAGCAGTGATCTTGGTTGCTTTAATAACTTGCACATATCAGTAATAGTTTTAAAAGAGCACTTTTTTGAAGTGAAAGTTTTCCTATTTTTGACATTGTTTTAAAGATATATATTTTTACATTCATTCTAGGCTGGTGTATGGTAGTATTTAGTTTGGTTAGGTATTAGAGATGCAGCACAGCTTCTTAAGTAGGTCTTCTCACAAAGAGATTTCTTCATCCTGTGGCTTCTTAACAGGAAAAACGAAGAGGGAAGCCCCTCAGTAACTTTGGTAAGTAGATGATAACCACAGTGGCACAGACTGTAGTCTAGGTTATTGCCATTTGTGGAAAATACAGCACATTTACATTACACTACAGTAAGTCCCCATAAAGGGAGTGCAAAGAGCCAAAATACATGCATTGTTTGTGTAGTAATGGGTACAAAAGCACTTTCATCCTCTCCTTTGTACACTAGAAGCCAGGGACTATTTCAAAATCCTTTTTTTGAAATTTTTTTTTAAAAAAAAGCTTGTTACAGCAGCAGAGAGCTTGATCTTCCTCTCCTTGTTGCTGCTGCAAATCTGTTCCCAGAGAGGACTGGATGGAAGTGAGGCAGTGGAACACACTGGGGATGTGCAAGCTGCACAAAGTGGAGAGGAGGGAACTTGAGCGCAGGATGGGGACACTCCAGCTTTGTCCTCGTATGCTCAGGACATGCTCCCTGCCACCCATGCCTGACCTTACCTGCTCCCCCTCACCTGAGCAAGTGAGGAGGAATCCTCCCTTCTGCACACACAAGATTTGAAGCATTTCTGGAAACGCTCAAAAGTCCCCATGGGCAGCAGCAGGGGGAGTAGGGTTGCAAACTGTCCATAAATGATATGAAGATCGTTTGACAAATTTTATGGACAGACACTTTTAGCCATTGTAGCCTTTCTCTTGCATCTCTCTTTCTTCTCTGTCTTGTCTTTTCCTGATCTCTAAAAGAACAGAATGGGTGTGTACCCAGGGAAATGCAAATTCCCGCTGCTGGGGACAAGTAGCAGCGGCGCATATTTGAGATGCTGCTAGTTATCCCCTGGGCAAACCCTTGCATGCATGCTCTGGTGCATGGCAAATTGCCTGGGCCTTCTGGGGCTGCAGCGATGATGATCTAGGTGCGCTGAACCTAATTGGCAGCTGGAGCATGGCTTTGGTTGGTCAGGTTCTGGTTTTGGGTGGCATACGCTATAGCCCTACCTACTTCCCTTCTTTTTTCTGCTGCAGGTTTTGTAGATACCAGTATTTCCCAGTATGTAATTTTGCTGCCACACTGCATATATGCAATGCAGAATAATGCAATGAACAGAATTACAAACTCCACATGCATTTTGTGGTGCCTCAGAAGGCTCTGAGGTGCCACAGACTGCATATTCCTGGTCATGGTGCTACTGTCTATGTGCCCTATTTGAGCAATAACCTGGTTTAACAAAGATTTTTCATTTTCATTAGAAACGAGATCATTAACCTTCTTTAAGCCAGATACTGAATGCTTTGTCTGAGTTAAATAAAACAGCTGATCTACCATGTTAAATATATTTAACAGTCAGGTTTGTGTATCCAACAAAAAGTTAATTGTTCTCTTCTTTGGAGAACTGTGACCCAGGTAATGTGCTAGCACCAGTGATTGTAGCTATACCAACTTGGGATCTGGCTTTCTAAGAATAATACCAGTCTTTTGCTCAGGATGCTGCTTTAGTGATCTGTCTGTTAACTTTCAAGTGTGAAACGAGAGGAAATCTTAAAGACCTCAAATTGGTAGTCTACAACAGTGCATCTTAAGTTTCTTTTAATGGTAGTGTGCTTTCTCCAGTATCCTATCTGATGACAAATATAGGAGCTTCAGTCTAAATTAGAAATAAAGACAATTGGACATCTTGGATAAATAAATAAATAAATGCATACACATGAATTTTTTTGTTATGTTTTTTCTTTTGTTTTACAACTACTAGGGCAGGGGTAGGCAACCCCTGGTACACATACGAGAGCTTGGCACGGGAGGGCATTTTGCTTGGCACATGGCGCTTCAGAACAGATGACAGGGGAGCCACGAGGGGCCCGATCTTTGTAGCAGTGCAGTCCCATCCCCCTTCCTGCCATCCACCTCAAGATGCGCGTGAACCCACTGCCAGCAACAAGCCAGGCTGGGGCTCCATGGCTTGCAGCCTCCCGACTCCACTGCCTGCTGTGAGCTGTCCCAGCTTTGTGGCAGGCATAAGGGGCCTGCACAGAGGCTGGGTTGGCTGTGACAGGCATCTAGGAGGATGCAAGTGGCTGCATTGGAGTCCATGGAGCCCCAGTGTGGCTTGGTGCTGGCATCAGGTGCACGTGTGCCTTGGGATGAATGGCGAGAAAGGGGCCAGGGTTGAACTGCCACAGCAAGGACTGGGCCCCTTGGGACTCCCCTGCCACCTGCCCCTGGCTCGCCAACATCTTGCAAGTCAAGGCTGTGGATGTTTGGCACTCTACCTTAAAATGTTGCCTACCTTTGTACAAGGGACTGTGGGAATTCACCACTTTTGGAAGTTGTATTCTAAATAAAAAAATAGTTCCTACATGAACCTTCTTTCTTCTTAAACTAATATGCTAGAAAAGCAATTTGAAGACCAAAACACAGTTGTTTTAAATTACTGCTGATTGTCTGATATTGAGTTTTTTCTAAGTTTATGAAGATGAAGCTAACTAGTCTTGCAAGGAGCAGCCCCATTAGCGCATGTATTAGAACATGAACAATTCTAGCAGTGCTACTCTAGCAAAGAGCTTGAAGGTTCAAAATGAACAGTCCCACATATGCTAGAATTGCTGCTGTCCAGAATCTCAGTGCAACTTCTAGATTTTTAGATTGATTTAGGAGTCTGAATCCAGTTGTTGGAGAACAGACATCTATGTAATAAAACCCTTTCAGTTGACATCCTAACTCCCTCTCTGAAGAGGGTTGTGTGCATGGAGTCTCAAAATTGAAACATCCTTTTACCCCTAGAGGTCTCTCCAGGTTAAGACTGAGGCATGTTATGGTGGCAGCATAGGAAGCTTATACTTCCTCTGCCTCAGCCGTAGATAAATAGATATCTGTTAATTGAGCAACTTCAATGAGCACAAAATTCAGACACAAAGCAAGCTGTTAGAGGCCTAAAGCATAACTGCATCAGGGCTCTGGAGGTGGCATTGGTATTTTATTCTGATTTAGCACTTATTCTCCTTCCCGTGGCACTTACATCATAACAGACATCTTGTACCTGCCATCCCTGCTCTGACTGTTTAGCTTTGCCACATTTGGGCACTTCGAAGTGTATTTGAGCTAGGACTGACCATATTCCACCTTTTTCAGACCGACAGGCCGCATTTTTCTCCCAGGCTAGTTCTCCTGAATTGCTGGTTGCTTTGTCTTCTACTGGCATCTACACTGACTTCTGATGTTCACTTTCATTTACTTTAGTTGACATCATTCTAGCCCATTTGGAGCTCTACACTGTCGTTAGTCTTTTTCTGATGTGTGATGGATGCTCTGGAGACCCACCTGAGCTGTCTTATATTGATACACAGAGGAGTTTATCACCTCCCATTCAAACCCAAAACAAGCATCATATCTGGAGAGATTAACTGTCCTGTTTATGTTGCTCTTAGTTAACTTAGGGCTTTTATCCTAAACATGTTTTAAAGAGCATGTGTGATGTGGCAAGTGTTGGTAATGTATGGAGGGTGGATGCAATAATGTAAAAGATGTTTCTGTCACGCTTTGACTGCAGGCAGGAACACGCTTTTTTCAGGTAGGAACTTTGAGCTCGATTCTCACCTGAGGTGAAATCAGTGGGTTGCTCTTGCTATCTGAGACTTTTTTCTGCATCAGTTCATGTATTTGTATATCTGTAAGAGTCTGATCCTGTGTTCCTTCCATGCCTGGCACTCTCACTGCCAAGGAATACTGGTTTTACTTGAGGGAATGTTGGAGTGGATTCTTAGCTCTTCATAGCAGTAAAGCACTCTATGGGCACATTCAGATGAGCCTGCATGTGCCTCTTGCCACATCTCAAAGCAGTTTGAGATGCGGCAAGAGGCATGCTGGGAACAAAAAAATGTTCCGAGTTGCATATTTGCAGCGCGGGCTCAAAATTTGATACCTGGATATCCAAGTATCAACCCCCCCGCCCTCAAAGAGCAGCAAGGCATGGTCCAAGACCATGCCTGGAGGCAACCAGAGGCTCGGATCCTCCAAAGAGAAGCTCAGGTAGCCAGCCAGAGTGTCTCTATGCCTGCCTATACTGCAGCGCGCTGCCTGCCTACCTGGGCAAACAGCGATGCAAGCTGCAGTGACCTGAACCGGGACTCCCATTTCAGGTAAGTAGGGGGTTAGCGGTGGGGAGGAGCTGTGAGAGTATGCGGAACCGTGGGAGAGGGGTGCAGCTTGGGAGGGGTGGGTCCTCCGCCCAGCCCCCCACAGGGCCCGCATGGCCCACAGCTCACCCACAACAGCAGCAGCCATTGGAGTGCTCAGGGCCTCCTGGCACAGCCCCCTTGCATGGCGAGGGGCAGTGTGTCTTGGTGCAGCACTGCGCGCTTTCAGGCAACTCCAAGCTGCTTGGGCTGTCATGGAAGCGGTCTGGGCTGAGCCATACTGCCCCCCACTGCTTCATGCTGCGTGGGGGAGCTGTGCCAGGCGGTCCAGAGCACCCCAATGCCCGCTGCTCTGCGGGTGAGCTGTGGGTCCTGCAGGGGGGGTTGGGGCTGGGGGGGGAAGGAGGGGGCAGTTCATGTGCTGTGTGTGTGGCTGCAGGGGCTGCTGTCTCTACATCCTACATAGTGAAGGGGTCAGGGGGAGTTCTAATTGTTCTGATAAGAAAACCAAAAGCAAACATCAAAACAGATAGATATTTAGAATTTATTTTATTATGATGATAGAGACCATGGTAGGCTTCCAAATTGCTTTAACTTAAATATATCAGCAAAACATTTCCCAACTGATCTGTCTCTGTCTCTCTCTATCTATATATAGTGGTCTTTTGTTTTAATTTTGGAAGAACATGGGTTTTGGGGTATTTTAAAGAGTGAATTTGGATTTTTCTATCACAATTTTTGCAGTTTTTAAATAGGGAATGCCAGAATTCCTGCTAGTGAGACAAGTGACAGGACCCAGGCAGAGGAGTCTGTTCAGGGCTGGCATCTGGGACCTAGCTGGATTGCAAAGGACTCCCAGCCGAGTCATGTGAGCTGCACATCAGCTGCAGGGAGCCCTGTGCAATGGAGCTGGGCTAGCCATGCACACCTGCTGGCTCAGGCCCCACAGCACTTCAGTTGAACCTGTTGCTGTCACAATTCTTTGCAACTTTTTCAGACAGACCCATTTACCATCTTTACTGGTGTCAAGCAGGGCTGCATCATTGCCCAAACCTTTTTTCCATCTGTCTTTCTGTGATTTTGATTTTGATCTGTGACCACCTTCCTCCCAGAATTGGTGCTGACTATTGAATGGACGGTCACCTTTTCAAGCTGCGGCACCTTCACAGCAAAACTAAAGTAACTAAGACTGGCATCGCTGACCTTCAGTATGCTGATGACTGTGTTATCCTCGTATACACTGAGACTAAGCTGTAGTCCACTCTTGACCTTTTCTGAGGTGCCTATCACAGCCCGGGACTCTCCCTTAACATTGGGAAGACCAAGGTGTTCTATTAGCCTGCCTTACACACAAGCTGACTCCCTCCCCCACAAATTACCATTGGTGGAGAATCCCTAGAAAACATTGAGCTTTTCCCATACCTTTGGCAGTCACCTCTCCCAGTCAGTCTTGATGTAGAAATCAAACATATAGGATTTACTGTGCCAGCATATCTTTCAGAAAGCTGCTTCACCGTGTTTTTGCTGACCGAGATCTGCAGATGGAAACTAAGATCCTGGTTTACAACGCAGTGGTTTTCCCCACGCTCCTCTACGGGTGTGAGACGTGGGTGACATATATCGAAGCCATCTTAAGTACGTGGAATGGTTCCATCAGCATTGCCTCAGGAAGATCCTTTGTATTAAATGGGAAGACCACTGCACCAATGCCGCCTGTAGCTAACATAATCAACATTGAGGCAAAGATCATGAAACATCAACTCCACTGGGCTGGCCACTGAGTGTGGATGGTTGACACTTGTCCCCTGAAGGAAGTCCTCTTCTTTCAACTTAGTCATGGTAAGAAGACCCACGCAGGACAAAGGCAGTGCTACAAGGACACCCTGAAGGCATACTGTAAGAAGGGTGCCATCAACCCTACAAATTGGGAAGTACTAGCTGGTAACAGGTCTCAATGGTGCTCCACCATACATCAAGCTACAGCCCACTTCAAAGAGAACCGTCTTGCTCAGGAAAATGAGAATGGTGTCTTGGACGGCAAGAGCCGACTCGAGGTGATCCAACAATTACTCGTTCGTTGGGCGGGCTGGTGAATAGAGAGGCGGACAAAGCTTAATGGTTGCAAAACTTTACTTATGCCGCTTGTAGCTGCGACGCAGATGGTCCGGTCGTCTGAACAACTATGTTAGTTGTTCCAGCTGGCAGGGCTCAAGCTAGCTCGTCCATCCACAAATCAAGCCGGCGGGGAAAGGGTATGTCGGGGATTGTGCTCAGCGACGGGGAGAAGAATCGATAGGTGATCAGGCTATCGATCAGCTCAGCCACAAGTCAGATCTCTTTAGAGGCACTCTGCAGCGTGCTCAAAGTTCTCCGACTTGGGTGGAAGTCGCACGAAATTTTAAACGGCTAGCAAGCCAATTACTAGCCGCCACGTAGGAATAATTTAGAACTGGCCAATAGCGGGACACACATTTGCATTCAAATGGTGGGAACTCTCTTGCACTGGGGTTTTTCTGTTGCAACAAAACCTTTGCTGTGCAAGAGGCTCTCACATGGCGGGAAAATTCCATCGTGCCGAGGCACCAAAATCACTGGGTTGTGACAAATGGCAGAGGAGGAAGGAAAGTGCACAACATCCTGGCCAACAGTTGTGCCCCCGCAAGGCACCACTTGTCATATCCGTGGAAAAACTTGCAGAGCATGGATTGGACTCCTCATTCACTTTTGAAACTCACTAGTAATCCTTAGCAGACATCATCCTTGTATCGAGGGATAGCTAATGACTAAGGAATTGACAAATAAGCACATGCTCCATAGTTTGCAGTTCATCGCATTCGGATATATTCGTGTCATTAGAGTAGCCTGTATACTGCTATGGGTATCCTTTGGCAGATCGCAGCCAGGCATATTTGGTCGTGCCAGCAGAGCTGACCACTTTTACTTTTGCTGCTGGCTTTGCCTAAGGAAACACTGTATGTGTCCTTTGCTCTTGCCTTCTGCTGCAGCAGAGCTAGTAGATAACACCAGGAGGTCACCTGAGGCTTGTAAGAAATGCAGAATAACCAGAATTAAATAAACTGCTACTTAGCTCTTTGCTGGCTTTGTGAGGCTTTTTCCAGGCTTCACCTTCTGGTCACCTGTTATCTTTCAGAGGCTTTGAAGAGAGCCTACGGAGCTTGTGCAAATGAAAGAAAAAAACCCAAACAAAACAGAAGCCTTGCCCTCCCACTGCTTAACCCCAGGCTCCAGGCAGCCTTGTTCCCTGCTGGTGTAGCCACTCCCAAGGCTGCTTTTAGTGTCTTCTATTTTCCCCCCTGCTGGTTCACCTAGCTGACTCTTGCTCATTTGACACACTTGGGTTAGCTCCCTTGCTGGGAGGCTCACTGCGTCCTTGGACCTGGATTCTCAGCCTTTACTAGGTCCTAGGTCTGGGGTGGGTGTGGGGAAGTACTTCCAGGGTGTGGAGCTGTTCAGGGACCCCTGTATCCATAGTAACAGTGCCTGGCCCTGTTGAATAGCCCCATTGGATCATGCTTATTTTTGATCTTTAGTTTGTGTGGAGGCGATTCTGGTATCGCCATGTTGGCCAGTTCAGATCTTCCCCTTTTGGAAGGTACTCCCTGAGGTCCAGGTCTGTTGCAGAACACCCAAGTGCATGTAATCTTTGCTTCCATAACCTCAGTCACACGCAGTCGGCTGTCAAGTCTGGTGGCGCAACACTGGTCACAAAACTCTCTCGTGTTTTATGCCATTTAGTTACTTCTCTGTGACCAAAATGTGGATGCCTGGGATCTTCCATCTGTTGTGATCTTTCTTTTTGGCTCACTACCTTCCTTCTGAAATCAGGTGGTACAGTGCCAGCCAGTGAGTACAGGCCATCTTTTGGTGTTGGCTTTAGACATCCTGTTATTTCACAAGAGCTGTCATTTAGAACTGGTTCTACTTTCTTGTAATGAACTGATGTCATTTATGGTATCTCATCCTGTTCTCATAAATAAACTGAGTGGCTATGACGTGGATGATTACATGGTCAGGTGGGTGGCAAATTAGCTTAGGGGTCGCACCGAGAGAGTGGTGGTGAATGGGTCGGTATCAACTTGGAAAGATGTGGGCCGTGGAGTCCCATAGGGCTCAGTTCTTGGACCTGTGCTGTTCAATGTCTTCATCAGTGACTTGGATGAGGGAGTTGAAAGCACTCTGTCCAAATTTGCAGATGATACCAAATTATGGGGTAAAGTTAACACACTGGAGCACAGGGAATGATTCCAGGTGGATCTGGACAGGTTGGAAAAGTGGGCAGAACAGAATCGGATATAGTTCAACAAAGACAAGTGCAAAGTGCTGCACCTAGGGAGAAGGAATCAGAAGCACACTTACAGCCTGGGGGAGGACCTTCTCCACAGTACAGCAGCAGGAAGGGATCTCAGTCATTGTTGACACCAAGATGAACATGAGTTGTTAATGTGATGAAACGATCAGTAAAGCTAACCACGCTTTATCATGCTTTATCAGGCGCATGACAAACAGGTCCAGGGAGGTGATACTTCCCCTCTATCCGGCATTGATCAGGCCGCATTTGGAGTACTACGCCCAAATTTTGCCGTAGCTCCCTCCCAGTGCTGCCACTGCTTGCCTGTCCAGTGCAGCCCTGGCTCATCCCAACACATGAGGGGGAAGCGGGGGTTGAGCTGCAGCCTCCTTCGTAGCCCTCGCCCTGAGATCCACCCCCACTAAAGAAAAGAGTGCAAAGAATCAAATAGTGACACTCAAACTCTGTAGTAAAACTAGATGGGGTGAAGTGGTGATCTCATTTGAAAGTTTACTAGAAAACAAAGAAGTTCTTCAAGAAACAGTAATAATTAAGGATCTTAAAGTTCCCAGATGTGTCAGGAACACTGTACTTTATGAGGATGTCTTCTGGGTTCAGCTGCAGAACTCCCTGAATTTTCTAAAGCCAATTTCTTTAGTAATCACTGCATCTGAATCAGACTGTGCGCTTTTGTCAGACGTTCCTTACCAAATGGCCCTGATAAAATCAACTGTTTTTGAGAATCTAAGTGTATCTCTGCTTACAACTACAGAGGAAAGAAAAGTGAAAGACTTTATTAACAGACGGTAAGAATTCTGTTGCCAATCAATTCATGCTGCTGCAAATCTCTTGGATCCAACCTTCATAGGCAGAAATATTAGTGATGATAGCACTGCTACTGTATTTGACTGGATTACAAAGCAATCAACACACTTAGGACTTGATGTTGGAAAGGTGTTTTCAAATGTTGCAGAATACAGAACACCTTCAGGTGTTTGGTCCAGGAATGCAGTCTGGGACTCTGCCAAGCATATCCTTCCTGCAACATGGCTTTTGCATGACACAGCCTCTGACTCCTCTTGCTTCTTACCTGCTTCAGATTCCTCCATCTTCTGCAGTATGTGAAAGAAACTGGTCTATACTTGAAAATGCTCACACTAAATCAAAAAATAAACTAATATGTGAAAGAGTAGAGAAGCTTGTCTCAATCCAGGCAAAACTTTAGTTTTCAGAAGTCCGTGAAGATGATAAAAATGAAGGATCAGAAGAAACAGAAACTGCTGATAATGATAGCTCAGAAAATGAGACTGCTTAGACAAAGTTTCATGTAGTAAAATTTGTATTCACTGAGTCTTGGGGGTTTTTTTCCCCCTTTTTTCTCAGCTCTTTTTCTAAAAATGAGTGCTTTCTGTATCTGCTTGACACAATGGAGGAGACTAAGTCCAGAATACATAATCACTTTCTTTGTTTTACTATAATGTTCATGGTTTCTTCTATTTTCAACTTTAATTTTTGCCTGCTTCTCATAAACTGGCAAAAACAAAGAGTTCAGCAGCTTGTAGCTCTATTTGTAACAAAAATTAAAAAACATCTTAAAGTAAATTCGGTTAGTAAATTTGTAATTATTGTCTGAATAAACAGTACTTTTAAATGCAATAAATATACCAAACATGATAATTTTACGAGCAAGCCAAGTTATACATAATACATTTTATGTTCTTCAAGTAGCAAATTGAACTTAGATCTGTAAAGGGTGCTAAGAAAATAAGTATTGCATATATTTCAGATTTTCCCAAAATTTCCATTTTTTCCCCCCAAAATACCTGGAAAAAATGTTTTTTTTTCTATGGCTTGAAAATTTCCAGAAATGTTACATCTCTACCCCACGCACCCCTTCCCTCCCCCCTCCCCTTCCACCACCACGGACTTACCAGAGGGAGGCAGCTCTCCATGCTGTATCGGAAATTGGATTGGTATTGGCCGATATATCTCCTTAAAATTGGATATTGGTATTGGCCCCAAAAATCTCTTGCTGCACCCCTACTCTCCACTTTGAGGTAACCAACTTTTGAAGTATATTGTTGCAAGCATTAACTTTCCCTTTCATCTTCTACCTACGTGTGCTCTGAAGGTAAGTGTTCAGTCCAATGTAACCTCCAAGTGCACACGGTTTGGGTAATTTAGTAATTTCAGTTTCATCCCAGATGATGATTAATTTCTTCTTGGCTTTTCTATAGTGCAGGTGAAAAGCTGTGATCTGCATTTTGACTTGTGTTGGAATGAAGTCAGTTCTTATTGTAGTAATCTGCGAGGTTGCTCAGTACCCATGTCGTTCTGTTCTCAACAGTGGTGAAGTCCTTCTCTTGTGATGTGATACATAGATCATCAACATATTTATGAAGTTCCTCGTAGTACTCTGTATGGGTTGGTCATTGGTATCCATGTTAAAAAGGATCAGTGCTGGCATGCTACTTGTGGGACGCTGTTTCCTTGTCTCCAGTGGCTCTCTTTCTTCCATGGTTCTATGTAAAAACATCTATTTTCCAAGAGAGATCAGATGAGCTGCAGTAGGTGGCAGTCATGCAGACATGAAGGGACAGCTAGGTAGGGGAATGCTTATGTTATGAGAGATGCTTCCAGGTGGATTCTCTCAGGAATTGTGTAAGGGAGCTTCAGGAAGAGGTAGATAAGCTCGTGGAGGTTTTTGAGCCTGAGGCATTTATCAGTGTGATGGACATACTGATCTCTAGTATTGTGGAAGAGAGAGAGCCAGAGAAGGCATTGAAAGACACACAAGCCATGGCTTCTCTGGAAGGTGGAAGCTGTCAGAACCCAGTAGTTAAGTGCCTATGTCACAGTGGAAGATTTCATTGATTTGATGCCTATAACGCAGTGGAATTTCTCGCCACAGTGGAATTTTCCGCTATGGTGGAAAACCCCGGTGCAGTAAAAAGTTCCCGCCAACTTTATGCAAACACGCACACCACCATTGGCCAGTTCTAAATTATTCATACTTGGTGACTCGCGATTGGCTTGTTTGTCATTTTAAAGTTAAAACAGTTTCCGCCCAAGTCGGAGAACTCCGTGCACATCTCGGAGTGAACTTGGCGGACTGATCACCCACCAACGACTCCCCGTCGCCGACCGTCCCGACATACCCCCGTGCCCTGCAGGCCCGATAAGCCGTTCATGTCAGTTCGTCTTACTCGAAGAGCTCACGTTTGCAACTGTAATCTAAGTCAGTTCTTCTTCCTGCGCTGTGTACACCGACGGCGTAAGTAAATAATCTCTTTGTTCAACCAATACGCTTCAGTGCCTAATTCCGCTCCATCGGTCAAAAGTACCCACCTGCAGTTTCGGGGCTGCTGGCCACAGCCTGGCCTACTGCTCGACCGCCACAGAAGCTAGCAGTTTTTTACTTCTGGCAACTGATACACTCATCTTTTGTATCTACAGCTGTCCAGATGGGGAACAGGTACGAAGCCGTGGCACTGCAGGAGAACGAGCCCTCTCTAGCAGCAGGGGAGGGCAAGCCAAGCATTGCTAGGGGAGGGAGATTTGAAACCACTTCTACCAAGAGTAAATGCTGGGTGGTAGTGGTTGGAGACTTGCTCCTGTGGGTCATGGAGGCATCCATCTGCTGGCCTGTTCTGTTAGCTTAGGACATCTTCCTGCCAGGAGCCCACATCTGAGACATCATGGAAAGGTTGCTGAAGCTCATTTGGCCCTTGGACAACTATGCCATGCTGCTCATCTATGTGGGCACTAACAATACTTCCAGGGGTGTTCTTGAGCAGATCAAAAGTTCCTACATGGCTCTGGGTGCAAGAGCGTAGAGGATGGGACCCCAGCTGGTATTCTTATTGATCCTTCCAGTCAAGGACAAAGGCCTGGTTAGGAACAGACGCATGCTGAAGACATTTGGCTGCATGGATGGTGTTGCTAGCAAGGTGCACAATAGGGGTGTGCAAACTGGGCCCTATTTGATTTGGATTCAGATTCAGCCCAAATCAGGGACAGTAATTCGATTTGTTGATTCAGATCACTGTCCCTGATTCGATTCCTGAATCTGAAGATTTGATGCTGATTCGGAGAATCAGCAGTTTGGACATAGACACAGCTTTAAATGTTTTTTCTACATACCTCAAGGTACCAGGCATGGCTCATGAGTGCTGTGATGTTGGGGAGGATGGAGCATCCCACAGGAGCATAGGGGGCCCACATGCTTGGTGGTGAACCTGGAAGTGGACTGGAAACACTTCTGGCCCACCGGGGAGCACACTGGGGGGCCCCCTTGCACCTCCCCGGTTTGGCAATCGGCCACGGGGAGACCCCGGGTGCCTCCCCCAGATCCAGGAGGCACCAGTCGCTGATCCGGTGGTGGTGCGGAGGGGCCCCCAATCTTTCCCCAGGGGACCCAGAAGTGGACTGGAAGTGCTTCTGGTCCACTTCTGGGTCGCTGCCAAGCGCGCTGGGGAGCCACCTGTGCTTCTGTGGGACACTCCATGCACCCCAGAATTGCGGCATTCATGAGCCACCTGCTACCTAGAGGTTTGTAGAAAAAATATTTAAAGCTGTGTCTATGTCCAAATTGCCGAATCTTTCCAAGTCTCTCCGAATCGATTCGGAGGGTTCCGATTCAATTCGGAGAGATTAAAGGGCCCTCTGATTCAATTTGGATTCGGAGATTTGGCCACCAAATTGGGCCAAATTTCCACTGAATTGAATTGGGGACCTAAGCTTTGCACAACCCTAGTGGACAAGGCCTTCTTTAAACATCTGACTGATGCTTCTGAATCTCAAGACTTGGTTCTCATGGCAGGATTTTAACTATTGGGACATCTGTTGGGAGGGAAACAGTAGGGTACAAGCAATCCAGCATATTTGTGGAGTGTTACCCGTTAGGGGTAACTTTTTGATACAGATGGTAGACAGGGCAAGTAGTGGGGAAGCTATTCTTGACTTCTGCTCACAAACAGGGAAGAAATGGTTGCATATATGAAGGTGAAAGGTAATTGGGTAATAGTGACCATGAAAAGATAGAGTTCAACATCCTAAGGGGAGGAAGGCAGAAGAGCAGCAGACTAAGGATACTAAACTTCAGAGTAGCAGACTTTAACAGACTCACGGAACCAGTGGGCAGGATCTGCTGGGAGGCAAGTTGTTCAGGTGGGCCTGCAGCCTGAGGGTGCAGGTGCGCTTAAAATGGGTGAGTGGTGCTCTTAGCAGCCAATCCAGTTACAGAGGATTGGGGCAGTTACATTAGCCTGGGATCAAGGTCTGGTGTGGAAGCTCAAGAACTCATTTTTGCTGGCTCTGATGGACCAGAGGCCCTGATGGACCAGAGGCCTAACCAACCTGATTTCCTTCTGTGATAAGGTGACAGGCATTGTGGATACTGGGAGAACAGTGGATGTGCTATACCTTGACTTAGCAAGGCTTTTCAACTGTCTCCCTTGATATTCTCATTAATAAGCTTCGGAAATATAGATGGTGAAGGTACTGTATGGTGGTTACATAACTGATTGGATCATTGTACTTAATGGGTTGTCATCAATGGTGCAGTGTCTCTGTTTGGCTATATTGTTCTTCCAGGAATTTTCCGAAAAACGGAAGTTTCCCATCAGTACCATGTTATAACGTTTAGATAATTTTGTCATCTCCTTGAAGAGTGCCTCCATCCACCTTCTTTGTAATGTGACCTATAATAAATCCCTATCTTTATATTGGAGTTGTATCTTTCACCTTTTATCGTCACCCAAATGTATTCTGCTCTGACACCTTTTTCCTCCCAAACCACTGAACAAGTGTAAGTGGTTTCGATGTACAAGGAAATACCACTTTTTCTCCAAACCTTGTCCTTCTGAAACAGTGTGTAGCCCTCATTGTTAACGTTTCAGTCATAAGAACTATTCCACCAGGTCTCTGTGATATCAATCAGATCATAGTTCTTTTCACAGGCTATGACTTCAGCTCATTTTGTTTATTCCCCATACTTCTTGTATTCGTATACATACCTTGGATATATTTTGCATTTGGACCTACTTGTTTGCCTTTGGCATCACTTATTGCTGTTCTGTGACTCTATGGTGCTATCTTAGAGTTGAGCTGCTGCTTCCGTTATTTTTCCCTCTGGAATGTTTCCTCTGTTGCTGGAGGATTTTGTTCACCATCCCTCATGGAACCTAGTTTAAAGCTGTCTTTACTAGGCTGGTCAGATGACACTCAAAGATGTTTTTTCCAGTTCTGGTCAGATGGATCTCATCTCTTTATAGCAGTCCTCTTTCCCAGAACATCTGTCTATTATCAGAGAATCCAAAGCCTTCAAGTTGACACCACTGTAGCAGCTATGCATTTATTTTCATGATACTGTGGTCCTTTCCTGGGCCCTTGCCTTCAGTGGGGAGAATAGATGAGAATACCACTTTGTGCTCCAAGCTCTTTGATGTTCTTACTAAAACCCTTGTAGTCTCCTCTGATTAACCGAGTGTTGTTCCTGGAAGTATCATGAGTGCTTACATGGACAAGCAGGA
>NW_005841912.1:2420737-2423430 GCF_000455745.1 Alligator sinensis
TCTGAAGTATGGATGAGCTCTAGCAGTCTTTCTGTGACATCCTGAATTCAAGATTCAGGCAAATAGCACACCTTCTGGGGCCCCAAATGTGCATGACAATTTGGAGGCTCCAGCCTGTTTAGCAGGTGTGCCACAGATTAGCCCGGCACACTCTCTGAGTGCCACTCCAATCCCTTTCCCTTGCTTAAATCTGCTACTCTGGTTTTCCGCTCCTTACTCTGTCTTCCACATGCCACACACAGAGCCTGCCTGTGCCACTTGTGGCATGCATGCTGAAGGTTGGCTACCCCTACCATCTCCTATGTAGTACCTTTATAAGAGAAACTTCTTCCTCCTGTCTGTAGAGTTGCAGTTTATTAGAGTTGGAAGAATACAGTGTAATAAAGCCTGGTTCACTGGCCACTCCAGGGAGAATACAAATGAATCTAGTCATGCCCAACTATCAGGAGTTGAGAATTGGGCGTAGTTTGGTGCTGCTGGGGAATTGGGACAATGGTGAATTAAATAGGATTTGCTGTGCTAATTCTATGCACTGCATAGGTAAGTACTACACAACTTTAAAATGGATTTCCCTACTTTTGCTGTGACTGCTAAACTTTTAGGATTTTTAAGCCTCAATACTGCAAACTTTTGTGCACATCAGTAATTTCATTTAAACAAGTGGTCCTATTAGCTGATTGTTTTAAGCAGTTAGTGTGTGTAAGTATATGGCTAAGGGATTAGGTGTCAGATCATGAAACCATTTTTGCTCAAAATGGCAGTGAAGCCAGGGGTGGGCAAAATAAGGCCTGCAGGCTAGATCTGGCCTGCTAGTTGATTTTTATTTGGCCCACAGGCAGGGGGTGTGGTCAGTGGCACCATACATAAGGCCCTGGGAGAGCCACACTTAGACCCCAGCCTTTGCTGACAAGTGGTGCAGGTGGTGGCTCTGGTTCCAGCCTCTGCTAGCACCACAGGGGACACTGGGTAAAAGCAACCCCAGCTGCTGACCTGCCTGGCTCTGCATGGCAGCCTGGGAGATGGAGTTCGGCTCCGCAGGCCCTAGGTGAGCTGTGTTTGGGCCCCAGCCTCTGCTGGTCTGTGGTGCCAGACTCCATCTCCCAGGCACCATGGGGGACAGTGAGCAGAAGCATCCCCACCTGCCCATCTGCCTGGCACCATATGGCACCAGCAGAGGCCAGGGCCTGAGCATGGCTCACCCAGGGCCGGGTGGGTGGGGCTGCTTCCACCAGTGTCTCCTGTGGTGCCTTCAGAGACTGGAGCCCGAGCATGGCTCATCCAGGCTCTGCCCACAGGAGATGGAGCCTGGCCGTGGGCATCTGCACTGTCCCATCCTGCTCCACCCCTGATCCACCCTCAGGGTTCCTGGGAGCCACAGAATTGGTGTATGTGTTTGCATGTGCCAGGATCCCTGATGGTGGGGCAGGACAGCATGGAGACCTGTGGCCAGGCTCCATCCCCTGTGGGCAGACGTTGGACCCGGCTGGGAGTGGCCCCTGTATGGAGCCATCCTGCGCCTCACCAGCTTGCGCTGCACAGCCACACTGCACCTCTCCCTCACCACCAGCACCACCTGGTCCATCTACTTGTAGCAGCAGGTAACTGCCAGGTGTCTGCCAGGTGCCCCAATCAGTGCTGGGAAGTGGAGACCCCTGTGCCACAGGGGAAGGGGCCCCATACTTACTGCATGCGTGTGCGCGTGTGTTTTATGTTTTTGTGTATGTGTGCGTGTGTGTACTCGTGTGCGCATATGGCCCTCAACAGCTCACTAAAACTGGTTAAGTGGCCCTCCATCCCAAATAATTGTCCCCTGATTTAAGCACTGTCAATAACAGAGTTAATATAAGCTTTTGCTTAACTGCTTTCTTGAATGGAGGTTTAATTCATAGCTTTTAATTATGCTTATGTAGTTTGATTTCCTACACAATGCAGGCCAGAAAATCTCACTTAGTAATGTCCACGCTTAAGTCTGACAGTGTTATAGCTCATGCAGAAGTCAGAAGAAAGCCAGCTTTGATTCAAAAGCTTTTAAGGCAGAGTCCATATATCTCCCTATGTAAGTTCTTCCGATGGCTTGGTACTTCAGTTTTCTTCTTGGTTTTACATCAACAGTGTGAGAACTTTTTGTTTAGAAAAAAATATTTCTCTTTTTTTTTTGTTTTGTTTTATAATAATCTCCTTACAAGGATATCTGTTTGAGAATGTTCTCTGTAGTTTGCCCAGTCTGATGGGACTAGAAGCTGTTTATGCTGAAATGTAACTCATTTTAATTTTTAATATCCTATTTGAAAAATATGCATTAATATATCTCCATCAATAAATGAAGAGTATATATAGCTGGGGTAATACATTTAGCAAGCCAGTGGGTAGCATGGGTTTAATCATAACAAGAGTACAGGATTAAGTTTACACAGCAGTCTTATACTTGGAGAGCCACTCTGACCAGGTGTTACAAAGATCATTGGGTCTGTTATTAAGATTGCAGGGTATTTTTACATTTAAAATGAAATATTTACACCTTCCTGCTTATGCTTACCAGCTCTCCTTGGTGAGAGAAAGTTCTGCATCTATTTCAGTATTAAAGAATAACTAATATATTAAGCAACTTCCCATCAGGCTTGTATGCCTTTCCTGTAAGACCGCCCCCAAGAAGTCCCTGTGTCAATTAATTGCACTGGATTTATTGTTCTTTC
>NW_005841912.1:2423461-2439239 GCF_000455745.1 Alligator sinensis
ACAGTCAGTGTATCCTAGTCTCTGCTTATTTCATGCTCCATACTCAGCCCTTAGCAGCCTAGCTTGGAAAGTATTTTGCAGGTTTCTGAAGTGTTGGAAATGCTATTTCATTGCTATAGTACAGTAGTACTAGTTGTTAGCTTATTAGAAGTAACTTTGATTTTACAAGTCTTTGATCAGAAATCTGTGCATGTTATTGCCAAAAATCGGTTTGTGAACTTCCTTTGTGTTCCATGATAGATGGTCAGCCTCTTCATATGGTCGGTGACTACTTACTTTGGGTTTCACTGTTAGAATAGAATACACAGTGGCAAAACCAGGAAAGACATGAAACTGGCAACAATGAATATAAACAACTGAGGCTGAATTATTTGCCCAACTGTGTGGGTTTAGATGACTTTGACTAAAACCTTTAGGCATATATTTGTACAGAAAGCTGTTTGGTTGGTTTGTTTGTTTGTTTTTGAAGAGGGTTGATGGCACACAGCAAACTTGAGCTCTACCTCTGAATTTGAGGATGGGGATGGTGGGGCTTCCTGAATTTCAATGCAGTCTCTTCTGCTTTTGCTGTTCTTGTGCCTAGTCTTGCTCTACCCAAGGACAAGGACTCTAGGGTAAATCCTCTTCCATCACATTAAGTCCAAGTTGACAGGGATTAGTACAGGAACAGGGAAATATGCAAGTATGAATTGTTTGTCCTACATTGTCCTCTACAGCTGTGGAGCAATTGGAGAAGTGCTGTGCTGCACAACCAATCTTAGATGAGTTTCATGCTAAGCAAGAGCTGTGGGACACCTTCTATTGTTCTGTTTCTCTCCTGCCTGTGCAAGGGTTCTGTGTTGCTGTTGCTATAGCCTGAATGCTGTTGAAAGGAAGAGGCAGGGTTTGCCCCTGTTCATATACTGTTAAATAAAAATACCTTGGGAACAGATAGCCTGTGTTGCCTCATTTCTCTTCCAGCCTGGAAATAACACTGTGTTGGTGTCCAAATCTTTCTTGCTTAGAGGCCAGGAAATGTGTGTGAGAGTAATGAACACTCCAGAGCCTCCTTTTGTGAGCATAATTGGGTTGCAAGAATGGAATTTGTGGTAGTAGCTTCCAGATGTAGTGTCACACCATTGGCTGATTTCCAAACGTTCTAGTTTTTTGAGTTTCCTTGCCTGATTTTCCTATGTAACTATTCCTTGAATGGCAAAAAACAGGCCACTGAAGTTTCTCCTTTCTTTATAGCACTGATGGTGTTGCATAAAGGAATGGTAGAGCTAGGTTTGGCACTAGAAATCAGTAATAAATGTTTGTTCTTCCAGGTATTGCTGTATAGTGAATAAACCTTTGCTATAATCAATGATTATCTTCTATTCAAAGGAGATTTTCTGCAAAGAGCCTTTAGCCATGGGGTCAGGGATGATTTCAGCTACCGTTCAGGGAGTTGCACCATCTGCTTCTGGTGCCCAGAAGAATCCTTTGTACTGGCAATCCCTCTTATCCTCATTGTTAGCTGCCTTGCATTGAGTTGATCCCTTCTGCAATAACAGTAGAACTGATGGAATTGGGTGGGACCAACACTGGTAGGACCTCTTTTCTACTTCCCCAGTGGTGTTCGCTATCATCAACCCTGATAGAGGAGTGGTTGCAAATGAAGCATTCCTCATTTGTGAACAGAGAGCAGTAGGTGGGAGGCACCAGGACCATGATGCTAGACCTAAAAGGAGGGTGCACTTGGATAGTGAAGGACTGAGAGAAACCACCACTTTTCCTTGCAGAGGGTTATGTGAACTTTCTAAATTGGGATATTGTTTATGGAGTTTCTGTGTAATATCTTAGTTCAATATTCTACCTACTTTATAAATTATTTTGTCTCTTGTGAGCTGCCCTGAGACTTTGTTAGGAAGGGTGGCATATACATCAAATGCCAGCCAACATGGTTTTATTACTGGAAGGTCTTGCCTGACCAACCTTATCTCCTTCTATGACCAGGTGATGTATTGCCTGGACAAGGCAATGCGGGGCAAAGGGAGACAAGGTTGATGTAATTTATTTGGATTTCAAGGAGGCCTTTGACTTGGTCTCCCATGATGTCCTCATGACCCAACTGGGGAACTGTGGCCTCGACCATCTCATGATCTGATGGCTGGGGAACTGGTTCCAGGGTTGGACTCAAAGGGTACTAGTTGATGGGAACAAATCAGTGTGGCACAAGGTTACCAGTGGAGTCCTCCAGGGCTCAGCGCTCGGGCTGGTACTCTTCAATATCTTCATTAATGATCTGGATTCGGGCATCAGATGTGGACTGGCAAAGTTTGCGGATGACACTAAACTATTGGGGAAGGTGGTCATGTTGGAGGACAGGCTGGAGATACAGGCTGACCTGGACATGCTTGCAAAGTGGGTGGACCAAAACCTGATGGCATTCAATGTAGAGAAATGCAGGGTACTCCACCTTAGGAGAAGAAAACAGCATCATACTTATAGGCTTGGTGGTGCTACGCTTGCTAGCACCACGACCGAAAGAGACTTGGGTGTCTTGATTGACCACAAGATAAACATGAGCCAACAATGTGATGCCATGGCCAGCAAAGCAAACCAAACTCTGGCATGCATTCACTGATGCATCTTAAGGAAAACCAGGGACGTCATCCTCCCAGTTTACGTGGCCTTAGTGAGATCACATCATGAGTACTGCGTCCAGTTTTGGGCCCCCCACTTCAGGAGGGATGTGGATAAGCTCGAGAGAGTCCAGAGGAGAGCCACCCATATGATCAAAAGCCAAGAGAGAGAGCCTTATGAGGAGAGGCTGAGGGACATGGAACTCTTCAGCCTGACAAAAAGAAGGCTTAGGGGGACTTGGTGGCTGCCTATAAGTATATAAGGTGGGGGTGCATCAGGATCTGGGAGTACACTTGTTCACCAGGGCTCCCCAAGGGATAACTAGGTCTAATGGCCACACACGTCTAGAAGGCCAGTTCAGACTTGATGTAAGGAAAAACTTCTTTACAGTCGGAGTATCCAAGGTCTGGAACAGACTCCCCCCAGAGGTGGTGCAAGCACCTACTCTGAACTCATTCAAAAGGCATTTGGATGTTTTATCTTGCTGGGATCATTTGATCCCTACAGACTTCCTGCCTCTGGCAGGGGGGCTGGACTCAATGATTTTACAAGGTCCCATCCAGCCCCTAATGTAGGGGTGGGCAAAATACAGCCCATGGGCTGCATCCGGCCTGCAAGGCCATTATATCTGGCCTGTGGGACCCCTAAAAAATTTAGAAAATTACTATTTATCTGCCCTTGGTTCTTGTAAAAAATGACAGGAACCAAGGACAGTAGGACCCAGGGGAAGCCCGGCAGGCTCCCACCGCTGGATCCTCAGGTAAGTGGGTGGGAAGGACAGTCGAGGACCCCGGGCAGGGAAGGAGCCTGGGGAAAAGCTGAGTGCAGGGGGGGGGCTGGGGAAGCGGTCTTTCTCCCACCCTGTGGCCAGTGCTCCCTGTTGCAGCTGCTCGCAGCCTGTGCAGGGCTGTCTGGAGCAGGCACAGGCAGCCCCAGGCGGGCTGCGAGCAGCTGCAATGTGGGGCGAGGGGCCACTTTTCCCTCCTGCGCTCAGCACCACCTTGTAACCTGGCCCCACTGCCAGCCTGGGCCCTGCGCCGGCTCCGGGTTCACCCATCAGGGCTGCGTGTGGCGACAGTAGCTGTGCCCCGCCCCCGTTTCATAGATTTCATAGACATTAGGGCTGGAAGGGACCTCGGAAGATCATCGAGTCCAGCCCACTGCCCAAAGGGCAGGAAGTCAGCTGGGGTCATAGGATCCCAGCAAGATAAGCATCGAGTTTGCTCTTGAAGGTGTTCAATGTTTACTGTACTGGGAAGTGTTTGCCACTGCCGCCTCTGGGCTGCCCAGCATGCAAGCTCTGGGCGGGCAGCAGTAGCCAACACTGTCCAGCATGGGAAGTGGCAGGGCCGCAGCGGCTGCCGCCAACAGGTAAGCCCGGACCTGGCATGGAGCCCAGGCTGGCAGTGGGGGCAGGTTACAAGCTGGTGCTGAGCATGGGGAAAAGTGATGCCTCCCTCACCCCATGGCCAGCGCCCCGCACTGCAGCCGCTTGCAGCCTATGTGGGGCTGCCTCCAGACAGCCCCGCGTGGGCTGCGAGTGCCTGCAGCAGGGAGTGCTGGCCATGGGGCGGGCGAGAGACTACTTTTCCTTGTGCTCAGCACCAGCTTCTTCCCTGCCGGCAAGCAGGGGTTCAGGGCTGTGCGCTGCCACCTGACTGTACTGTGGGGCTGGGGGTTACTGGGAGTGAGCAGGTGTGGGAGCCAGTGGGAGCACAGGGCCTGCACTGGTGTCCCGGGGCCAGTGCCGGCGGGGCCCAGAGCAGGGTGGCAGTAGTGCGGGGTCCTAGCCAGCAGGGGCTCTATGGAGCCAGGCTAGCTCCTCCCTCTCCCTGCTGGTGCAGCCCTGCCCGGCTTCACAGACCCCTGCCAGCCTGTGCCCCACTTTGGGCCCCACCTGTGCTGGCCCTGGGGCATTGGTCCCAAGACATTCAGGCATTGGCCCCAAGATGGTGACCAGGGGGCAAGGCACCTATCAAGGGGCGGGGATACCCATGTGGCCCTTGACAGCCTGCCAAAACTGGGTAAGTGGCCCTCCACCCAAAATAATTGCCCTCCCCTGCCCCAATGTCTATGAAATCTATGAAATAAAGAAATAAGATATTATCCTTCCTGAAAGAGAGGTGATCCTCCCTGAAAGAGCCTTGGAGCAGGCATTTTGGGAAAGGTCATGAATTGATTACAGAGATCATTTTGGCAGGCTGTGAATGACCTTGTGGCCTAAAACACTGATGTTTCTTTGGTTTAGAAAGCCCACTCCTTGGTTGATTGCAAGTAGGTGAATTCAGTGGCAAACTCTACTTATTTTTCTGCTTTGTCCTTTGGCCCTCAGTTTTTGTAACAATAAGAGGTAGAAATAGTTTTGCTCTGAATGATACTGTATGCCTTATTCTTGTCTTGATGTCTGGCTTGCCCAGGTTCCCTCAGTTCACATGAAACTTAGAGAATCATTGGAGCTTTTTGCTCACCTATGGATCTTCACCTTGAGAGGGCCTAGTAATCCCTTAGAAGTCAGTAGATTCCCAGGGAAGGACTGATAAAGCAGGTTCTTAACCTTTTATGGTGAAGTCAGTTGGGGTTATCCTCTGGGGGAGTTGTATCTCATTGTAGTTCGGGTTCCTTGGGCAAAAAAAAATACAGTTTACTCCCAAGTTTCTGTCATCTAGATCAGAACCATAGATCAGGATCATCCTAACTTTGGCTGTTCAGCCCACATTATGATAGTGGCTGGACCCACTGGTTCTTCTGGATACTTAGAGAGTGTTTATGTCACTAGTACAATGTCTCCAAACTCTGAGAGAACATCAGGGAGAGACCTTTCCTCACCCTCTAGCAAAATCCACAGCATGGTAGGCTTACGTAAGGGGTGGAGTTGAGGTAATATAGTGTACCCATTATCCACCCTCTCCTGCTTCCTTTGCACACACATCTCTTTGTCAGTGAGACTTGCTTTGGGAGCAGGATGTAGGGAACTTGCTTTGGGAGCAGGATGCAGGGAAAGGAGACAGTGCTGTGGAAGAATTTGGTGGGTTTTTTCACTTTTGCTATGCAGATAGATGGAGATGTGGGGATGGCTCCTCTATAGCCAAATGCTCATGGACCAAAGAAAATGTGTGAGATCAAAGAAGTCCGTTTCCAACCAGCCCGTCCTGTACATGCAAGAGCTTTGGAGCTTTTAAGTGCAATCTACCAACAGTTAAACCCTGTCTACTTCATATGTCCCTTTTTCAAGAATGCATTGTTTCATCCCTCCATAAAGTGATACCTGTGGATTCAGTGGTACTTGTGGATTACTGCTACTCCTGGATTGCGTGGGGAGTAACTTTTAGCAGCTGCAAAATAGCTAAAGCTTGGGAATAGGGAAATATCTAATAGTTTAGAAACTCAGACTGTTTGTTTCTTAAACTAAAACTGGATGGGCTTAGAAAATTTCTCTCTTCCCCCTGCCAATCCATGTTTCTTACCTTTCCTTAAAACAAAAACGGGAATCTTAAAAAGACCAAACTTTCTGTTCTATGTTGAATTAGGTACCTTGATGTACAAGCACTCTTGTCATTGTCATCTTCAAACAATAGTTTCTTTTTTGTTAACCTTTTTAATCAGGTTTTCAAAGTACTGTATTAATTTAACATGCTTAAGTATTCGAATTCCACTTGGCAAATAAACATTACTTTTACCTTTTTAATTTTTGGAGTGTCTGAATACATGAATAGTCATTCTCTTAGAAAGGTATCTGGCAGAATAAAAGGATCTTAAAGTGGACATGAATTATGTTACACATCAAATCCCCCATACTCTACTCGAGTGATGTAAAATGGTCTTAGTTTAAATGATCATCAACTGTAGTACCTTTAGTCAACATTATGTGGGCTCACGCCAGATCTTAGGAGGCGTTGAGCACTTCATTTGACTTCAAGAGATGATGAGATGCTATTTGCTAATGGACACTTGGCACTTTACAGGGTGAGTCCCCTGGGCCCAAACTTCATGACTTCTCCTGGCCTAGAACTGGGGGAGGGGGGGAGGGGGTGAAGAGCAGCTGTGGTGGGTCTGGGGGTGGCTGTGGAGCAAAGCAGTGATAACCATAGGGGTTTGGGGACAGCAGCAGGGGTCTGGTGGCCATAGGGTGAGCATGTCCTGTATCTGCATAAGTCTCATTCACCCCCTGCCACCAATGACCATGTCCATTGAGTCCCAGGGGTCCTAATTCTGTGTCAGGCTATGCTTTCCTAGTCATATGCTCCAACTTCCAGTAGGCAGATCCAGGCCATAGGCTGTATGTTTGACATCCCTTCTTTAAGTAAATGGAAGTATTCTTATGGATAAAAATTCCATGCTGCAAGCTAGCCCTCTGATGTCTGTAACATCTGTGGGATCGAGGGTAGCGCTGCCTAGAGGTACAGTGGTATGGAAACCCCCCAAAAGTTCTCCTCTGCTAGATTTCTTCTTTCTACTTCCATTGAGGGGGTGGGTTTTCCTCACTTCTGGTGGGGTGGAGAGGGAGGCAAGAAATCCTGAGCAAGGATTCCTGAGGATGCATTATGTTGTAATAGCTATGGGTGCACCAATAGAGATTCTTGGGGATGATACCGATAGCTGATTTTTAAGGAGGCATATTGGTTGATACTGATCTGATTTCTGATACCAGCCCAGTAGCTTGGAGAGCTGTATGCATCTGGTAAGTCTGGTGTGGTGGAAGGGGAGGGGGGGTAAGGGAAGGCGTGTGGGGGAGCAGATCAAGGCCCCTGTGCTGAGGGAGGAATGTGGATGGGGCAGGGGCTGGGGCATTTGCTGCCCAGCTGGAGTGTAGTGGGCATGGGAACAGGAGGGAGCTGTGCCTCGCCCAGGGGGCACAGGGAGGGGAAGTACAGCTCCTACCACTCATCTGGAAGGGCATGGGGGGGCGTGTGCCCCTGGATTTGCATGGGGAGGGGTGGGCTGAGGCCGGGGCTGTGTGGGGTTCTTCCTGCCCCTCACAGATCCGAGGCACGTGCTGTGCCGGATGAGCAGCGGGAGCAGCGGCGGGGGGCGCCCGCGCAGCGGGGCAGGCGGGGGGACCCGCCGGACGAGTGTGCAAGCGCTGGACCAGCAGCTCCCAGAGGAGCGGCACGCAGCAGCAGGAGCTGCCTCCCCCATGGCCCCCCTGGCTCGCCCCCCCGATGAGCCACGGCTCTGTCCTCACCTGCCCTACCCTGCCCCAGCTGGGCAGCACTTTCCTCAGCCCTTTCCCCAGCTCCAGCCCCACTCCCACTCCTCCCTCACTCCCTCCCCTTGATTTGTCCCCCCATGCTCCTTCCCTCCCCCCTCCCCTTCAACCACACCACACTTACCAGCTGCATAGCTCTCCAGGCTGTGCTCCTCACTGTCTATGTGCTGCACTGCAGCTACTCGCATGCACGGGTATTTATTGACCAAATTATTGGCCACATCAGGCCAATTTTCTGATGCAATCAATTTTCGGTGCCTATCCAATATCAGATTGATCTACTGGTGTACCTTTAGTAATAACCATCCAAGAGCTGTTTTCTAGTTCTCAAGAAATCCCCAGTTGCTTAGTTAAGCTAGCTTTTCTTATTCTTTGCCTTTTTTTGAAGAAGGAAAGGAACCCCACCCCCAACAGATGGTATGGCCAAAATCTAGCCTGCTATGCTACTGACATTGAGTTCAGACTTTCACTGGGAGTCTGAGGCAGGGGGAAACCCTAGTTTTTCACCTTTTTAGAGGGTAGCCTTTCCTGTTAGGATGAGGAAGCTTTGGTTATGAAGTTTGAGAGATCTTGTCATGTTGGCACCTATAATGTACTTTTTCCTCTGGCATTCAGCTTCTAGGGGTCTCAGACATATTTTAACCAGCATTATACTTATTTTAGAAAGGCTTAGGTGGTCTAATATCTTTCAGCATGTGTTCCCTTGGCAGTATTTATGGAATACTTGTTTGAAATCTAAAGAAAACTATGATGCTGCCTATAAGGTTTATTTTGAAAATAAGACTTTCATTTTCTTTTCTGGAGAAAGTGGCAGCAGGATATTAAATGCCTTAAGGTAAGGATGATTATAGAGTTGATCCCTTCCCTTTGATAGCTCCTCTACACAATTTCTGCTTCCTTGATTGAAAAGGAGATAGGATCACTGGCATCAAAACTCTTTCCTGCAATGTGTTTTTCAGCATCATTTCACTTGCATAGTTTTTTTTTCTCCCTCAATGTCTTTTATTGCAGAAGTAGTTTTGAAGATTATGTCCCCGTTTCTGTTTCTGAAGATAATAATAAAAATTTTATGCTATGGAAGAACGATAAAGGTATGCTTTTGGTAAGATGAAAAATAGTTGTCCTATATGGAATTCACAAAATGGCACAGTTCTAAGTGTCTTCAATAATATTTCATCAGATTTACTTAAAATTCCAGACTAATTCTGCATCATAATATGTCCTTAAACTAGCTGGAATATCTGTGAGAAATTGTCCATCTGAAGAAGGGGCTGATTTCAGAGATTTTAGATGTTGCAGGTGGCAAGTAGTTATATATGAAGGTTTAATGAACCATGTGCAAGTTAATTGAGACTCCATACTGAGAAGTAAAAAGGCATACATTAAAGATGGGTGTCACTCACATTCTTACATCCTCATGGGCTGGCAGATGTGTAGGCGTGTGTGGTTTGTGGTGCCGCAAACATCTTTGCAGTGCCTCAAACTGCATGCCTGGCAAGTTTAAATGTGCCCTGCGCCACAAACTTGTAGCATGGGGACAAAATTTGCTACTGAGAAATGCTGCAAAAAAAGGGGCATGGCACATGCTACATGTGTGTGCACCAGTGGACGCAGAGGCTTGGTTCTCCAGAGAGACACTCCGGCTGTTGGCCAGTGTCTCCCTTCTTCTAGGTCTATTCTGGCTCTTTCAGCGTACTGGGAGTTGGGAGGAGCAGAGAAACAGCCGTTTCCCCAAAGCAGGGCATTTTGGCCCACACCAAGCCCCATGTGTAGGGGCGTGCACAGTGGCAAAAAGCAGTGGCACAAACTTATGCTGCTGCTGCTTTTGCCATAGCAAATGCATACCCTTGCATGCACCCCTGGTGGGGATTTCTCTGACTAGAGACTTTTTCCTTTGTGGGAGTAGAAAGTTTGCATCACCAACCTTTTCTTACAGCTGGACAAATTCAAAAGTGAATACATCAAGTGATCATGGTGTGTTTTTAAGGGGCTTGAGTTGAGGAAATTTAAGTCATTGTGTGGAGGGTGTTGCAAAGAGTGAAAATTACACCATTTTAGAGATGCTTTTTAACTCACTGCAAAGTAATGAAATCCACTTAGATTATTAAGTCTCTGTGGGAAGGACTGAATTTTTATTAAAGGCACATATAGAGAATCTCTAGAACATGGCTCCCATAATCCTTACCTGAGATTACTAAAATCTGGGGGGAGAGAGGAGGTTTCATTAATGATCAGTTAATAAACTTGTACTGTATTACAAGCAGAGAGGTGCATATGTAACTAATATTACACTGTCTCCTTATTACACATCTTTGGGTTTAGTATTGGACTACAGAGGTCAGTTTGTTTGAAACCAGCTGGAAGACTACTCTTCTCACTCCATCAGGGCTGAGGACAGACATTACACATAAACTAGTTTAAGTGATCAGAAACTGGTTTAAACCTGTAACAACAGGTGCACATAAACCAGTTTAAAAATGGCTGAAACTACTTTGAGATAAACCTGGTTGAACATAGTATCAGCCTTAACTGATTTGGGTCAAACTAGTTTATGCAATGTTTGTCCCAGACCCCTTCCTAGTTTAAGTTAAATCCACGTCCTCCAGCATCCCAGATGCATTGCAACCCTGGGCAGGGCTCTGCTCACTGTTCCAGTCCAGCAGGGCTGGCCCCACCCCTCCCTCCTTAGCTGTTGCTCCAGCAGAGACTGCACATACAGCAGCATATGCCTGGCTTCCTCCTGCTCCCCTCACCGTCCGCTCAAGCAGGGATTTCGCCCCCCACCCTGCCTTACATAGACACTTCTCAGCATTAGTTAGCATACCATGTGCTGGCTATGGTCTGTGTTGTGGGAGACAGAACAAAAGCAGAGAGGACAGTATTGACTTAGGGCTTTTTGGAGCTAATCAATAGGTAGCTGTTAATGTCCCTCTGTTCCTTCCTTGGAAAAACTTGTTTAAGAAAAACTTGAACTAATGAGACTGTCACAGAACACTGAGGTGCCCTGCTCCCAAAGAGGGGAAAACTGCTAGGGAGGAAGCCCTAGCAGAGAATAAGGAGCCCAGCTGTGGGCTGCTACAGCAACCAGAGAAGGTGAGCTCACCAGAAGGGGCAGGGCCTGGCTCCGTTTATAAAACCCAGGGGCTGAGGCCAGAGGCAGTTCCCCACCAGCAGCCCAAGAGGAAAGAGCTCTGTCATGGAAGAGAGGGGAGGCCTGACTGCAGGAGCAGTGTTTGGCACTGCTGAGAGATGGAGTAATCCCCGGGTAGGCTTGAATGTTCTTATGGCCAAGCGGCTTCCATTTAAGTTATAACCAGAGGGCTTGTGTTTATGTTGCTGTTTGTTACACCGGTGGTTTGGGAGAGGCTATCAGGGGTTGGAGGAGGCCTCATAGGGGACTCACAGCGGAGTGTGAGGACCCCAGTGCCAGTGAGGGCGCAGCCTTCGGGTGCATAGACCCCAGCCCCAGAGAGGGGCAGTTGAGAAGCCCCAGAGAAGGGGGCGTTACTGAGAAGCCCCAGTGAGGGCATGGTGAGCCCCTAGGATCGGCGTGACAGAGAAGGCCCCGAGAGAGGGCGGCTTGACAAAGAATGCCCCGAGAGAGAGCAGCAGTATTGAGGAGCGCCCTGAGAGGGGGCGAAAGCCCCAGAGAGGGCGGCTTGACAGAGAAGGCCCCGAGAGAGGGCAGCAGTATTGAGGAGCGCCCTAAGAGGGGGTGAAAGCCCCAGAGAAGGGGGCAGTTACTAAGAGGCCCCAGTGCGGGCGTGGTGAGCCCTGGAAAGGGGGCAGTACTACTGGGGAGCCCCAGAGAGGGGGCAGTTGCCGAAGAGCCCCAGAGGAGGGGGCATTATTGGGGAGCCCCAGAGAGGGGGCAGCGTGACTGAGGAGGTCCAGAAAAAGGGGGCCAGTTCGTAGTTAGATTGAGACATACCATCTATTCCATCGGCAAGGTGTGGACTGCGGTGTAGGGGAGGAAACGGAGCCTCAGATAGCGCCCCCTGGCAGCGGGGCAGTACAGGGGCAGCCTACTGCTAATTAACACCAATTAAGCAATATAAAAAGGCATGGCAGGCGAGTAGATGGGCGGTTGCCCCAGGAACAGGTGTGTGGGCCCCGTTTAGGTCGGCCCAGATCGTGTACCTGTCACAGAGACGAACTTTGTTTTGTTTGATGGGGTGATAAATGCTTACAAGTCTCTGTGTAACTCCCTGCTGTGTAACCAAATGCTCTGTTATCAACAGCAGGGGGTGCATGGCGGGGAGCAACCCTTCCCTAATCAGATCATTCTGCTGAGGCCCGACCATGTCCCCCCTCAGCTCAGCACTATGGAAAGGAAGTGAGGGCTGCTCTAGTGCCCCCCCACCCCACTGGCTTCTAACCTGAGCCACTGCAGGCATGTGCCTGCATTTCTTCAGTCCAGAGGGGATGTCTTAATGATTACAAACTGGTTTAGCCTAGCCAGGTTAGACTAACCTGCAAAGATCGAATCAATTGCATAGGGGTGGGGGTTGGACTCAAAGATCTTTCAAGATCCCTTGCGGCCCTTAATTTCTATGATTCTATGAATTCAGGGCAGGCTCAGGCTTTTTGAATGTCTATCCATAGCCCTATTGTTTGCTGACAGACCCAAAAGTTAATTTTGGCTGCATGGTTGTGATAATCCACAAGGTGGAGTTATCCTACCCACGTCAACTTCAGTAGGGTTGTAAGATGGGTTTTCTTTTTATGAACTGGATGCAATATGAACAACCTGGCGTAGTTGAACAATTTTGGTAATCAAGAAGGAGAGATGAAGGTGTTTTTAAAGTTGTGTAATCTGACTCCTTGGTGAATTTCATCCTCGAATCTCCCAATTAGTGGCTGGAAAAAAGCAACCCAGTATACTAAAAGTAGTCCTCTTTCTAGCATCTACTTTTTGTGGGTAGAACTGAAGGCTTTATTAGCTGTTTCAGCATCTGTCTGCATCAAATTTGAAAAAGACATTTGTACATTAACACATGTGCTCTGCTGAACAAATTTAGACTGTCAGTGCTCCCATTGTATTTGCAGGTCCACAAGCTCTCTGTCCCATGTATAGTGGAGGGATGCTGATGTTTAATGTGAGTGTCAAGGTGTAAAATCTACATGAAACTGAAAAGGAAAAAAATCTAGTGCCTTTTCCAGTGTTTGAGCATGGCACATTTCATATGGAATATAAAAGAATAGTCTCTGAAATAATAATGTGGTGATGGTGTACCTTGGTTCAGGTGACTGTTGCTTTTGGAGCAAGTGCTTAAATGTATCAGACTGGAATAAAGTGGTCAGTCAGCGGTGACTGGATGCATCTAAAGGGGTTTTCTTGTAACTGTCATTGATTTGCACTTTGTCTGTTTATTGTCACAAAACAGTATTTTTATGGCACGTTAGACAAATACTTTCCCTGTTGGATTTTTGTTTTTGTTTTTAAAAAGGTGGCATTAGTTGTTTACATTCCTTTCCCCCCATTTACTCGCAACTAAGAGTATATAAAGTTGTCCAGAGCTATTAAATTAGTCAATACAACATTTTTAATAGTCTCAGAAATAAATAACAGATTGTGTAACTTCTATGGGCACTGGATAATATACATATTGCACATGATTTAGGCACTCATTCACATTCTTCCTTCACATATCACATGTGGTGAAGTATGTGTCTCAGCAAAAGAAAGTAAATAGATACTGAAATAGTCAATGTTGTCACAACTTAATCCTTGTAACCTCTCTCAAAGTTCATATTGACTGTAGTGTTTGTACTGAATTTGAAACTGCTTTTTGCAGGGGAGAGATACAGAAGCCATATTCAGTAATACCTTTTTTGATGTCCCTTGTTTATTCAGTACTGTACTTGCTTGTATCTGGAATTTGACCTCACAGCTACATGGTTTGGAGGTACGTAAAGGGAACGAGTGAAATGGTCAGAAAAATGTAATGCTGGGTTATTTGGGGAGGAAGCAAATAAAGGTGTAGGGGCAAGAAATATTTGGGAGTGCCTGGAGTAAGAATCAGTCAGCTTACTCTACTGGCCTTTAGCTCCTCTCTTTTTGTGTTAACTTTTACAGCACATTTTAAAATACAACTTATTTTACGATTTGGTATATCCTCCTCATTTGAAATGTTGTTAAGTGCCTTTCTTTCACTGATTAATTAACCTAGAGGACAATTGTTCCTGTTTAATGATGAGATCATTGACTTTCAATTGCAGATTTTAAATAATCTTTTTCTGGTAGGTCCTTTTGTACTTAGACTTTCTGAATGGTCAAAAAACCAACAAAACTTATATTAGATATTTGTCTTATTTGTCTTTTATCTCTTATTCCTTGTTTTATAATCCACTTTAGTTTATTAAATCTGATTGAAACCTTTTAATGTGTAGAATTATCTTAGTTTCTGAGAGAGCAGAAATATTTAATAGATTTTTTTTTTTGGTCTTTTTGGAAATATGTTTTGTTTAAGATGTAGAACAGATCTTAAGCACATGATTCATAGATTCATAGAAGCTAGGGTCAGAAGGGACATCAACAGATCATCGAGTCCGAACCCCTGCCTAGGCAGAAAAGAGTGCTGGGGTCAGATGACTCCAGCCAGATGCCTATCCAGCCTTCTCTTAAAGATCTCCAAGGTAGGGGAGGGCACCACCTCCCTTGGAAGCCCATTCCAAATTTTGGCCACCCCTACCATGAGGAAGTTTTTCCTGATATCTAGCCTAAATCTGCTCTTTCAGTTTGTGACCATTTTTCCTTGTTACCCCAAGAGGCGCCCTGGTGAACGGAGCATCTCCTATCCCATGCTACGTTCCCCTAATGAATTTGTAGGTGGCTATAAGATCACCTCTCAGCCTTCTCTTGCAGAGGCTGAAGAAGTCCAGGTCCCTCAGTCTCTCCTCATAGGGCTTGTCCTGCAATCCCCTAACCATACGAGTGGCCCTCTTCTGGACCCTCTCGAGTCTATTAACATCCTTCTTGAAGTATGGCGACCAAAACTGGATGCAGTACTCCAACTGCAGTCTGACCAGTGCTGCATAGAGGGGAAGTATCACCTCCTTGGTTCTATTTCTCATGCATCTGCTGATGCATGATAAAGTGCAGTTAGCTTTGCTGATGATTTCGTCACACTGACGACTCATGTTCATAGCGGACTCCAAGATGACTCTGAGATCCCTTTCTGCGTCTGTGCTGCTGAGAGGTTCACTTCCCAGCCAGTAGGTGTGCTGGATATTTTTGTGCCCTAGGTGCAGCACTCTGCACTTGTCCTTGTTGTACTGCATCCTATTATGTACTGCCTACTTTTCTAACCTGTCCAGGTCTGCCTGCAATAGTTCCCTATCCTCTGGAGTGTGCACTTCACCCCACAATTTAGTATCGTCTGCAAACTTGGACAGAGTACACTTCACACCCACATCCAAGTCATTGATGAAGATATTGAAGAGTACAGGTCCAAGGACCGAACCCTGCAGGGCCCCACTACCCACATCCTTCCAGGTCAATACTGACCCGTCTACTACCACCCTCTGGGTGTGATCGCTAAGCCAATTTGCCACCTACCAGGCCATGTAAACATATATGTCACAGCCTCTTAATTTATTTATGAGAATGGGATGAGATACCATATTGAAGGCCTTGCTAAAATCCAAGAAAACGGCATCCACCTCTACTCCTGCATCTAAGCATTCTGTGACCCTGTCATAAAATTAAACTGGATTGGTCAGGCATGATCTACCTGCTATGAATCCATGCTGGTTTTCCTGCTGCATTATTTTTCCCGCTGGACTCCCACAAATATGATCCTTCATTGTCTTTTCAAAGACTTTTCCAAGGATGGAGGTGAGACTGACTGTCCTGTAATTACTCGGATCCTCCTTCCTTCCATTCTTGAAAATAGGAACCACATTGGCCCTTTTCCAGTCCTCTGGGACCTGACCCGAGCACCATGAGTGCTCCAACAGCCA
>NW_005841912.1:2439388-2443397 GCF_000455745.1 Alligator sinensis
CCCATTAGGAGACTTATCTTGAGCCCTGTTCAGGAACACCGAGGCAAAAGACTCATTGAATAGCTCAGCGTTGTCTCCCATGTCTGTCACTAATTGGTCCTTCTTGTTCAGTAGGGGTCCTGTGCTGCCCTGTGCCTTCCTTTTGCTCCCTACATACCTAAAAAAAGACTTTTTGCTATCTTTAATTTGTGTTGCCAGCCTCAGCTCTGTAGTTGCTTTGGCTTTTCTAACTGCCTTCCTGCAGGTGCTGGCCAAGTAGGTATACTCCTTCTTGGTAGCTTCCCTCTGCTTCCACTGCCTATATGCCTTCTTTTTTGCCCTTAGGCTCCACTGGATATCCTGCAGCGCGTCTTTGACTAGACTCCTAAGCACACTGAAGCTAGCCTTCCTAAAGTCAAGCACTTCCACCCTACTAGTTATCTTACCCATCCTATGCCGTATGGTGAATTTGATTGATTGGTGGTCGCTGTCCCCAGGGTAACCATAAATTTGCAGCTCCCCTACCAGGTCCTCCCCTGTAGCCAACACCAAGTCCAGTAAGGCATTCCCCCTGGTGGGACCGTATACCTCCTGCATTAGGTGAAGGTCCTGCTTGCGGGTTAAGAACCTACGTGAATGGTTGGATTTTACTGACTGCTCCTCCCAGCAGATGTCCGGGTAGTTTAGGTCCCCCTTGACAACCACATCCCTAGAGTGTACGGCCTCTGAGAGCTGCCTCAAGAAGTCCAAGTCTAGCTTTTCCTCTTGATGTGGTGGTTTGTAGCAGACCCCTACCACCAAGTCCTTTTCTCCTCGACCTCCATGTATCCTAACCCAGAATGCCTCAACTTTCTCCTCCTCTGATCCCATTTGGTTAAGGTAGATGTATAATGCTCCTTTACATAGAAAGAAACTCTGCCCGCTTTCCTCCCTACTCTGTCCCTTCTGTACAACCTGTAGCCCTCAGTGTGTACTGCCCAGTCATGGATAGGGTCCCACCAGGTTTCCGTTAGCCCCACTGAATGGAAGTTATTGTCTGCAAGGAGTGTGAGTTCTTCCTGCTTATTCCCCATTCTCCTAGTGTTAGTATAGAGGCAGTTGAGACCTCCAAATGGTGCCTTTGGTGCCCCCTCATTCTGATGCCCAAAGGGCCCCTTGGTACTTACCTGGGGTGTACTGTTGCATGTCTTGCAGTTTGTAGGTTCTAGACTCTCTCCATCTCCTGCCTCCTCATCATACTTAGTTTAAAGCCTGACGTAGGAGGTCAGCCAACCTGTAAGAAAAGAGACTCTTACCTTCTGTGGAGAGATGAAGCCCATCGCGTCCAAGGAGGTCCCTTGCATGGAAGTGTGGATTGTGGTCCAGGAAGCCGAAAGCTGCATGATGGCACCAGCTCCGGCGTTGCGGGTTGACTTCTCTGACACAGGTGACATGATGCCTAGTGCAACCGCTGACTGGGAAAATTGACGAGAAGACTACATGTGCCCGTCTTCCTAAGCCTGGTCCCTAGAACCCTGTAGTCACTCATGATACGGTCTGGACTACTCCTGGCTGCATCATTTGTTCCCACATGGATGAAGACCATGGGATAGTTGTCAGAGGGCCGGATGAGGTCAGGAATTCTTACCGTGACATCCCTGGTCCTGGCTCCAGGCACGCAGCAGACCTGCGTGCTGTGGGATCTGGATGACAGATGGGTCCCTCTGTTCCTCTCAGCACGGAGTTGCCCACAACGATGATCAGGATCTCTTCTGCTTACCTGGCCAGCCCTCGGCTCGCTCAGTGATGGTGGCAGGCCCCTCCAGTGCACTTTTCCCTATTGCACACTCTTTTAGTGCAGCCAGGACCTCGTATTTGTTCCCCAACTGCACCAGGGGAGCTGCCTCTGTGGCGAGAGTTCTGGCCCCTGAGGTTACCGTCCTCTACTCACCAGCATCTGCTTCACGGCATTTCCTTGCAGCTTCTGTACCAGGCGTCTTGTTCTGCAGAGAATGAATGTAGCCATCAATCTCTTCTTCAATTGCCCAGATCCCCCACAGCCTGCTCACCTCTTCCTGGAGTTCCTTCACCTGCCCCTCCAGGGCCTCAATCCAGGCACATGTAGGACAGGCAAGGGAACCCCCGGCTCCCACGCTACCCCCAGGCCTCAGAGGTCCTGCCAGGCAACCCCGGCAGACAGGGGGCCAGGGCATTGCCAACCCATCCAAGGGGCCTGACTGGGTGGAGGCCTCACAGGAGCTCCGGGCTGGAGGCAGCAGCAGGGTGGGGGCCCTGGCTGGGCTCCATGTCACCACCTCCATAGTAGCCCCCCTCCTTATTCGCTCACCTGTAGTCTCTGTCAGAAGCTCCCGTGTATTCCTGCCCACGACTGGCCTGCGAACTACCTGCAAACTGCTCCCCCGTTCGCTGGCTCCCTGGTCACATGATATTAGTGGGTCCATAAATATTGTCAGCTTCTGGCAATCCAGTTGCACTGAATGGTGATTTTAGTCTTTGTGTGCTAGGATTCTCTCTTTCAGTATAAGGTACTCTGCAGTTTTGCTATTCCTTCCATTGGGTGAAGAAATCTGTAGTTGGGAGGGGAGGTGGGGATTGCTTTCTTCTTTTTTACTTTTGATTGAACTCATCTAACATCACTGAAAGTGTGGCATTTAAAGACTCTTGGCTAAGTCAGGAGTTACTGATGGGAATGAGCTATTGTGAGGTGAAAGGACCAATGAGTGGCTCTCCATAACTTGACTTCCTACATTTACAGAGGAAGATTGGATGATTTGGAGGGTTGACTTGTGGCCTTTCCTATATCATGTAACAAATATTTCAACTGATAGGTGAAAAAGTGATTAATTTAAAATTTTGAGTCATCACGGTCGCACTGTTAGGTCACATGCATTTCTATGCTAGATAAGATCATTGGTGTATTTGAGTTTTTTGTTTCTCTCTCTTGCATGGTGATGATTGTCCTATATGATATATCCCAGTAAATGACAGGAGGAGTTTTATTATTTCAAGACTGCAGATGCATGTTTAAATGATGCAATATCCAGGCTAATTGTCAGTGAGCATGTCTATACAAGTCATTTACTGCAGTTGTCTAATTAGCTCCGCAGTAAAACGTCAGTGTATACACCTGCAGTGCTATTAGCACTGGGTAAACTAATTAACTCTGCCATAGGATAGTACTGCAAGACACAAGTCCTATCCTATGGCAGAGTTATTTACTACGCCACAACACACATATAGACACTGATGGGGCTGGCTGGAGCAAGAGGGTATTTCAGTGTTGGGGCTGTCTTCTGGCTAGCCCTTCACTGGAGCACCCTTGTGCCCCAGCCAAACCCTCTGCAGCACATTGAGCTGGGTCAGAGCAGTTCCGGACTGGCAGGCTAGCCCTCAGTGCCCCCTACCAGACGGGGCTACTTTGCCCCATCTCAGTGTGCTGCAGTCCCAAGCGCATGTGCAAATGCTGCGCCTGGGAATAGTAAACATCAGCACGAATTGCATGTGTAGATGTGCCCAGTTTGAAGTACAAGGGTCTGTATGCTGCTGATTGATTGCATTTATCAATGTGTGGATGGCCCACAGACAGCATTCCAAAATACAAAAGTCATAGGTTAGTTACAAAAAATGATTACTTTTTAATATTTTGAGGGGGTTTTTTGGCTCTTATTTTTGGAGCATTTGCATTTTCAAGCATTGCTCTGCTTTTATGAAGGCTAGAAACATCCTTTTTCACTATTTTAAAATGGAAGCCGTGATTCTCAGGTAATCTCAGGACTCCATGAGCTGTGAAAACAACCAGTGTAGCAAGACTTGCAATTAGGGGTGCACCGATAGAGATTTTTGGTGCCAATATCGATAGCCAATATTTAAGGAGCCATATAGGCTGATACCGATCTGATTTCTGATACAGCTGCCTCCAGCTGGTAAGTCCAGTAAGGGGAAGGGGAGCGGGGAGGGAAGGGGCATGGGGGTAGGCAGATCAACACCCCTGGTGGGGAGGGAGGGGCAGGGACAGGCGCTGCACAGGCGG
>NW_005841912.1:2443888-2512994 GCF_000455745.1 Alligator sinensis
CCCCCTCCCCTTCCACCTCACTGAACTTACCAGCTGGAGACAGCTCTCCACACTGCCAGCTCTGCTCCTCAGTACCTGAGTACTGCACTTCAGCTGCATGCAACACGACCATTTAATGGCCAAACTATTGGCCCCATCGGGCCGATATCTAATACAGCCAGTTTTTTTATCTCGGTACTGATCTGATATCGGACTGATGTATCTGTGCACATCTACTTGCAATAAGATCACTAATTTTGCAGAATGATCCTGTCTTATATCTAGGCTTTCAGTGTCCAAACTGGACTTGGAATTAGGCTTTGTAATGGCCTTCTGCATAGGGGGAAAGTTGACCCTTACATATTTTCCTCTGTGGAGTCTCACTGTGAAATTACTGTTGATGCAAAACTTCTGCGTATGTCTCAGAGATACTCAAGTCAGATAAATACTTCACTGAAGAGGTGGTCAACTCAGCAAGGAAATTGGCTTTACTGAATATGCTTCGTACATATTTTTTCAGTTTTTTGTAACTGTGATACTTTAAAACCAAATTCCTTCTCTGAGGACAGTGCATTGTGCATGCCAAGTTTGCACATTTTAAAATGATTGAGTTTTCCAGGAACAAAAAAGAAACAAATATTTCCACATAAAAACAAAAGTCCTGTCCCGTCCCCCGTCCCGTCCCCCACCCCCGTTCTTAAAAATGGCTCAGTGGATGTTTCTTAGAATTTTCCAAAAACAAATACACCCCCCCCCTCCCCCGGCCGCATATTTGGATTAAAACTAAGGATGTTTTCCTGAAAGTTTTATGAATGTCTGAACAACTAGTTTTAAAGTGGGGTGGTCATCTCGCACTTGGCTTGTGTAATGACACAATACATGATACCATATTTACTTGATTCCAAGATGAGGCTTTTCCTCCATTGAATATGTGGGGTGGGGGGAGGGAACCTCATTTTGGAATTGAGTACAAAGCAGGAAGGGGAGTGGGAGGGAGTCAGGTACTCCAGCTCCAGCCCATGCCCTGGGTTGGGGCTGGAGCTGAAGGTGCAGCTGCTGCCTGACACTCCCCCCCACACCCATACTGCACTTCTCCCCCTCCCACACTGCTTCTGCCATCCTTTACTCTTGCCTGCCTTCCCTAGTCCAGCACTTGGGAAACAGAACATGGCCCCTGCCTGGCCCCATAGCAGCAGTGCTGTCTCTGCTGCTGCTACAGGGCTGAACTGGAGCTGTGCTCCATTCCCCAGGCTGGAGCAGGGATGGAGCATGCTGGTGTGTCACAAAGATAAGCAGCAGGGGGCAGAGGCTGTTTGAGAGGTAATAGGGGAGGAAGGGAGGGCGTAGGCCTGAGATGGTGGGTTTAATGGGGTCAGGGGCTTGAAGTTGGAGGTGAGGCAAGCAGGGGCCAGAGGGAGGGTGGGTAAGTGGGGGAGAGATGGATAGGTAGCAGGGTGCAAGCTGCTTGCCCTCCTACCTCCACTTCACCACCTGCCCTGACCATCTGGCCTCCCTACTGCCTGCCCCCCTATTGCTTCCCCACTACCTGCCCCCTTATTGCCCCCCCACTTTCTGCCACACTACTCTGTGCCCCAGGCCCCGACCTTCCCTACCCTTCCACTCCTTGCTCCCTTATTGCTTTCCTCACCTCCTGACCCCAACTGCTTCCCCCACTGCAGTGGTGGGAGCAGTTTAAGATGATCCTCCAATAATTATGGCATGTGGAAAATTATAACATTTTAATAAATGTTTCATGCATAGAATCTAATGATTGGGGGTTGTCTTAAATTCAGGGTCATCTTGGATTCAGGTAAAAACAGTAATATTTTGAGGTTGAGGTTTTTTGGGTTTTTTTCCTCCCATGCAGCAAAAGGTTGCAGGGCTTAGTCGGGGGAACATGGCTTTGTTTTCCTTTTTTTATTAATGTTATAACTAAGTGCATCAGTTACTATACTGGAAGTGTAGTAAGTGCACTATACTATACTGGAAGTGTAGTAAGTGCAGTGCTTCCAAAAATTAAATACTGTAAGGACATGAAAAAAAAATGTTGTTGGCTTCTAGAACAGTGAAAAGGGACAAGAGATTATTTTGACTTAGAACTTCAGCCCCTGCCCCCCTTAACTATAATTTTGTTAAACCCAAATGCTAAGGAATTCTTAATTTTACAGCCTTCCAGATACTCACGGTGGTTTTATAAGACATTGTCATTTAGTCTGACCTCTCATATATCAGAGGCCATAGAATTTCACCAAACAATTCCTGAATCAAATCCATAACTCCTTTCTAGAATACATGCCTTTGTTTAAACAGATTTTCAGTCTTGATTTTTACCAGGGTGCATGTAATAGCAAATATGCTGCACCCTTTAAAAAAAAAGTTCCAATAGTTAATAAGCTTACTCTTAAAAATTGTGCCTAATCTTTAGTCTGAATTGGTTTAGCTTTGACTTTCAGCCTGCAGGATTTCATGTTTTCTGCTATGTTAATGTGCTATCTGCTATCCAGAGTCTCTTGTCATGCACAAACTGTTAGATTTGATAGTCACCTCTTAATCTTCTCTTGGTTAAACTTTTTATAAGTCTCTTTTGTGTCTCAATATAAACCTGGTTTTGTAGACTTTGGGTTACTCCTTTCCAAAGCCTTTAGTTGTCAACACCTTCTTTAAATTGTAGGTACCAGAACTGGATGTACTATTCATGTAATGGTCTTATTAATCTTGTCTGTGGCATTAGTAAATCCTCCCTGTGTCTGCTTAACATTCCATTGCATATTGATTGAAAGATTGCATCTGCTGTTGTAGATCTCCATAGACCTGGGAACTCACAATTAAGTTCTCTAAGCGATCAGAAATTTCACTGTCATGGACCATAAGTCCTTTTCATAGTTGCTACTTGAAGGATAGTCACCCATCTTGTGTGACCCATCTTGTAAGTATATAGGATGTCTTCCTTTTCCCATCTAATTTCTGTAAGCAGTGATAAACCAGTTGGTCCCTTGACATGGTATGTCAGGTTCATGAAGAAAGAATGGCTTTACTTTTTGAAGTTGGCTGATAATGATAATGATATGTTTGTCATTTTCAAGATGCTTTACTTATAATTTGTGTCAGACTGGATGTGGATGGGAATTGGACTACAAATGAATTATGGCAAAATGTTTAATTTATTAAATAAAAATACTTATTTAAAAAGATGATCTTGAATATAGAAGAAAAAGTATATTAAAATAAGTCAGACAAGGTTCCTTGGGTGAATTTGATATCTTTTATTAGACCAACCCAAATAGTTGGAGAATATTTATTAAGCAAGCTTTCAGGTTCAAAAACCCTTCATCAGGCTAAGGAAGTTTCAGCAGTTGGTGTGTGCTCTTCCTGGATGGAATGAAAAGTAAAGAAGCCAGGGGCTGGGCTGGGGAGTCAGTTGCCAGGCAGATTATAATGTATCAAAAATCCAGTGTCTATGTTTAGTCCATGATCTCTAGTATCCAGGAGGTTGATGAAATGGAGCTCATAGGCTCCTCTCTGGGGAGTGTTGTGTAAGTTTCCCTTGAGGATCAGGACTGAGATATTTATATGTTAAAATAAGTTATGCACTTAAATTAACAAATTATTATTATTTTTTTTTAAAGAGGTTTCAGGAACTGAACTGTACTGAATTAGCTATTAAACAGAACAGTGAGGGATGCATCTTTAAACCAATGATGGTGGATGCCATTGAGGGTATGACAGGGGATAGACTACACAAACTTTCCTGTTCATATGCTCTCCCTGTATAAAGTGTCCACTCCTGCTACTGTTGGGGACAGGATACTGGGCTACATGGGCCATTGGTCTGACCCAGTATGGTACTTTTATGTTTTTATGGTTGCTTCTGGTCACCATGTCTTGTGGGGTTCTACAGTTGGTTGATGTCAGCCTCTTACATCTTTGTTTTATCTATAAATTGGAAAAGGAAAATATGGCTTGCTGCTTTTCAGCCCCCAAATCATTGCTCAACTTTGATCTAATAGTTAAACTGAACTCACTAAATATTTTTTCTGTGTTTCTGTTTATTCTTCTATGCCCCTGTAAAAGAGGTTACTGCCATCCAAAGCTGACTGAACATTTAAAAAAATTCTTGTCAGCACTTGGTGCTAGGTGTCAACCAGTTCAGTGGTTTGACTTGTACATGATTGCTGCTAAAATGTTAGAACAACTTGAATATTTTATTTGATTTACATTAATTTGATAATATTTAGCAATCTTGGGCATTAAAACAGGCTGCCATAATTTCAAATAAACCATAATACCTTATTTTCAAATAAACCTATTTCTAAACAAAAATAATCCCTTAAACAGAAATCCCATTTTCTAACTGGAAAAAAAAATCTTTGTCTGTCGCTCCCCGTCCTCCCCACCCCAACTTCCCTGCCCTCCCATCTGTACCTAAGTGCTTTCCTGAATTGGAAATAAAATGATTTAGGGATTGTAGCGGCTGAGTAGCTATTTAAGAATGAAAACAAAAGAGTGCTGTACCTGTTGGGAGATGATTAGAGGGCCTTTATATAATATTAATTCAATCCCCAAGAAGAGTTGTTCTAGCAATTTTTATTCTTATACATTCTTTCAGAAGATCTTAGTGTTAAAACTTTCTGTTTGAGTTGTCAAAGGCCAGAATTTGCTACAGCTTATTCACAAATCCTGCTGCTGGATCTTGTTACCCACATGGTACTCAGCGGAGCTTCCTTCAGTATAGAGGTTCACTAGTGTAAATTAAAGCAGGGGTATCAAACATGGTTCATATAGCCATGTTGTTGGGACTGAGGATTTGGGGCCAGGATAAGTGAGGTGGGGCCTGCTGCTGAAATCCAGAACACAGAGCCCACTTGGGGATGTATATCAGCAGCAGGAGGCAAGTGTCATCTATGTTAACCCTGAAGCTGCTACTGCCACTTGCTCCACTGCTATGTCCAGATATAGCCCATGAAGGGTTCAGATCTGGTCTAGGGGCAGAGTGAATTTGACACTCCTGAAGAAAAGGATGGGGCCCTGAAGTTGCATATACAATATCACCTGCCACTTTGTATGTGTGTGCATTAATTGTAATAATAGATACTTTCTGAAATTAATACAGTTCAGTAACATACCTTTTTTTTTTCTATGGCAGCCTACCAATATGTAAAACTTATGGACTCTGTAGTACTGGGCATGAAAGCTAATCATGTGTGTAAAATGTGCAGCGTGATGATAATTTAGTTGGATCATCTTTTTTCTTTGTTGCCTGTCTTGTAAGAAGTGACTTGGTAGGCAAAATTCCAGGGGCTGCATATGAGATTCATGCCACCTGCATAGCTCATAACTAGCTTTGCCAAGAGATGGAGTCATGGAGTAGTAGCCTATGGGATTATAAATGTATTGCAATCAGATGTGCTGCTGTGATATTACTCCTGGCACTAGGGGCCCTGATTTCTCCCTTGCCCATGGAACAGGGTAGCATGTAGCCTGGGGTTGAGCTCTGTAGTGCTACAGTGTTCAGTGTAGTCTGAGCGATGGGAAATTGTGCAGAGCTTGCTGTAATCAGTTTACACCACTCAGAATGTTAATTAATGGAAATTTGGTTATACTGGCATCATGGAAAAATTGAGACATGCTGGTTTCAGCTGCACAAAAAATGACCATGGGAAGCGGAAGACTTCCTGTAGAATAAGGGTCAATACGCTTAGTATCAGTGTGGGAGTTACTACTGGTATGAAGAACCAGCTCATTGCATCTGCATCAGGCTTTTAATTCTCCTTTTCAGCTCTTCTGCCTGGTAAATTTTGTTGAGCTGATCCATGTAATTTGCTGCAAATTTTAGTTGTTTTAGTTAATGGAACTGAAGTAGAGTATAGTGTTCCCACTGACTTTGCTTTCACAGGGATCATATGAGGTCTTTGAACTTCAAAACAGAGGGCACGACTGATGCTGGCAGCATATATGATAGCCTAGTAACAATGTTGGTTCACCACATTTATATCCATTTGGTATATATTTAGTTATTTTATATGAATTGGAAATAAAAACTGTTTTGCTTGTAAGATCTCGTGGTATCATCTGTACATTATGGCACATTTCCAAGGCAAAAGTGAATTGGATCAGATAGTTCTTCGTACAGTGACTGTCTGAATTCAGATCCTTGCTTGGCTAGCTGTTTAAAATGGGAAATAAAGGTAATTTGTTCCTGCCTTCTGAATTCTACTGTATCTAGAAATGTCAATGGTGTATAATTTACATTTACCTAATTAATATATTTACACTTCTAAAAATCCAATTGCATTAATTTACGAGTGGATCAGATACTGAGGTTACATAGCTGATTGTAGTGTTCCTAGTGTGTTATCAAAAGGCAGGCGATTATATATTTGTATAGTAGGCATGTGCATTGTCTTATCATGCCAGCATTCAGAATAAATCTCAGCAGTAAATGCAAAGTGTAAGCTTAGCAAAACAGTTGTACATCCTTGATCAACTTGATACAGTTTGCCTGTCCAACCTGATTCTTTCTGTGACAAGGTGACAGGCTGTGGGGACGAGGGGGGAAAACAGTGGATGTGATATACCTTCATTTTTAGCAAGGCTTTTGATACCCTCTATGATGACATTCTTGTTAGTATGCTAAGGAAATACAGTTGCACCTTGTTATTTTGATATTGGATAGTTCAAAGTGTCGGATACTAGAGATGCACCGATATATTGGTCGCATATCGGATCAGCACTGATAACAGGAAAATGAACATTATCGGCAATTGGTAGGGTTTTTTTGGTCAATAATGTCAGTGATAAATGCCTTGTGCATGTGTGCAGCTGCAGCATGCACGCAGCCAGGAATGCAGCCTGATAGCTTGGAGAGCAGCCTCCTGCTGGTAAGTCCTTGGAGGGGGTGAGGGAAGAGGGGGCGGCTCCTTGCCACTGCATGCACCCCGGGGGAGGCATGGGGGGCATGCATCCCTGGATTTTGTGCTCGGGGTGAGGGAGGGCTGCCCACTGTGGGCTTGGGGCCAGGAGCTGCACCAGTCTTTTCCTGGTTGGGGGGCTGGGCTGGGCCTGTGTTCAGAGCTGGTGGGGGCAAGATGGGCTCAGCAGTGTGGGGTGGGTGGTAGTGGTGCTGGGAGGGGTTGCTACGGAGGGGGCTATGGGGAATTTTGGTGTGGCCATAGCTCTCCAAGCCTCCCTAGTGCCGCCCCTGCTTGGGGCACTGTGCTGTGCTGCAGCTGAGCCCACCCCGTCCCTGCCTGCCCCAAGTGCAGCCATAGCCCAGCTCCCCTGCTGGGAAGAGATCAGTATAGCCCCTGGCCCCAAGCCTGCAGTAGGCAGCCCACCCTCGTCCTGTGTACAAATTCGGGGGGAGCACATGCCTCCCTCAGGGGTGCACACAGTGGTGGGCAGCTGCCCTCCTGTGCCCCCCCCACCCCGCAGGTGAACCACCCGCAGCTCCATCCCACTCCCTGCCCTGGGATCCCATTCACCTCCTTGGCTGGGCAGCACTTGCCCCTGCTTCTGCCCATGCCCCATTCCCTCCCTCACTATGGGGGCCTTGATCTGCCCTACCCTTCCCCCCACAGATTTACCAGCAGGATGCTGCCCTTCACACAGCCCAAAATTGGCTCTTGGGTTGGTATCAGCTGATATGGCTGGTTAATAATTGGCCATCAGTATCTGCCAAGAAAATCTTTATCAGTGCACCCCTATTGGATACATCAAAGCTGTTGTCACTCCTCAGCCAAATGGATACGTTTTTTATGCATTACGATACAGATCATTCAAAATACATCCGCTCTGAAATTTTGCAGCTGTTTTCTGATCTCATGGACCAGGAAAGCTTTGTTAACTCGAAACACATGGAACCAAAAAATACCGACTTTGACATACTGTAAATGGGTTTGAAATAAATGTACTGATAGTAATTTGCATGCATCTAAATTACTGTGGGTACAGACTTAGATTACCCATGTGTGGACCTTACTAACGCTTAGAACAAAGAAAGAAGTTATCCCAGTGACAAATTAATCAGACTTTGTGGGATGTAGTGCAAGGAGTTCCTAATGCAGAGCAGCAGTAATGATCTAGGGGCCCTTTGTCTTCCACTTTAGTAAGTGTGGAACTGTTCATGATATGGTTGTCCACTCATCAACTTCAACAGAGTTTAACTCTCTTCCACTGAGGTCATTGTGGCACCTCCAGTTTCACTGTCTCTGTCTATAGAATCACTTGCACTACTTACTAGTGCCATTTCTGAATCAGATTGAGGCAAATCTGATTCAGAACTACTTGAACCACATTCTCTTTTGCTAAAGGATGGTTTTACCAATAAGTCTATGGGCAAGGGCAACTTATCATCACACTGCGTCTTATTCACTAATTGTGCTTCTGGCTGATTCTCCAGAAGCAAGAGTTTTTCAGAAATAGAAACAAGCTTAGCGGTGTGTTCATTTGCTAATCTGTTCCTCTTTTTTGTCTTGATTGAACTGAAAGCCTTCCAGTACTGTTCATTGTTACTAATGAATTTTATGGAACAATGAATTTTTAGAAATGGAAAATTTCCCACGGAAAAGTCAAGCACTGGAAAATTTTCTGGGAAAAAATTCTGGTTTGGAAAATTTTCTGCTTCACATCTCTGAAGGTGGGTAGTCTTTCCTCTCAAAATTTCCTGGGTAACTGGGATAATCCATAGTTTCATAGTTTGTAGGGTTGGAAGAGACCTGAGCAGATCATCAAGTCTGACCCCCTGGCATGGCAGGAAAGAGTACTGGGGTCAAATGACCCCGGGGAGGTGTTCATCCAGCTTTCTCTTAAAGACCCCCAGGGTAGGAGCCAGCACCACTTCTCTTGGAAGTTGGTTCCAGATCCTAGCCACCCAGACAGTGAAGTAGCGCCTCCTGATATCTAGCCTAAATCTACCCTCTGCCAGCTTGTGACTTTTATTTCTTGTTACTCCTGGTAGTGCTCGGGGGAACAGGGACTCCCCCAGTGCCTGTTGGTCCCCCCTGACTAGTTTGTAAATGGCCACTAGATCCCCCCTCAGCCTTCTCTTGTGGAGGATGAACAGGTTCAGGTCCCTTAACCTCTCCTTGTAGGGCCTGCCCTGCTGACCCCTGATCATGCGGGTGGCCCTCCTCTGGACCCTCTCCATGTTGTCCACATTGCTCCTGAAGTGCGGCACCCAGAACTGGATGCAGTACTCCAACTGTGGCCTGACCAGTGTCGCATAGAGGGGAAGGATCACCTCCTTGGACCTGCTTGAGATGCATCTGTGGATGCATGACGAGGTGTGGTTGGCCTTCCTGACCACGTCCCCACACTGTCGGCCCATTGCGTCATGGGTCAGTCAATGTTTGAGGTCCCGTGTCACAGCTTTCCCTGGATTCTCAATAACTTTTATTGCTAACATCCATTTGAAGAGGGAGGTCCATAGCATGGCAGAGTTCAGGCAGAAAAGTACATAAGTGCATTCAGAAACCAATGTGTTATCCAGGTGGGCTGGTAGGAACATAATACTTCTTGGAACTGTGGCAATCTGAGGTGCAGGGTAGGGATATGTGATAGGAAGGATGTAGCTGACTTCACACAGGAAGGGCGAAATCTATATATGGAGTGCTACTGCCATATGCACACAGTGAGAGAGTAACTGGGATATTCACATTTGTCCAAAGCTGGAAGGTGTTATTGAAGAGTTCCTGTCTTCAGCATGATTCTGTCACTCCCTAATCCCACAAGAATGTTGGATGCTTATGTTGGACATCACAATGTTAATGTTCCCACTTACTCTACTTCTGTCTCCCAATGTCCTACCTATTTTAAGTACCTATGTTTGATTAAGGCAAAAATAGCATGGCCTTTGTAAATTCATTGAAATATACTGAGTTGTGTTTCACTGTTTTTTAAACAATTGAAAGCTAGTTGTGGCACCAACATCAACTGTTATTATGTAATAGTTGCATCTGCATTGTCTTCCAGCACTATAAGTGAGCTAAATCACTTTAATTTTAACTCTTAACACATACTAGTCTTAACAAGCATTTGTCTATACCCTTACATACTTAAGGGCTAGATTCCTTCCCCCCACCCCCCGTGTCTGTTGGTTAAGCAGTAAGCTGTGCACATGCATTGTTCCTAGCTTCTTTCCCTCTCTATATGCCCACTTCTTAAAATTTCAAAACCAAAATGTAAAACTCAAAACATAATGCAGCATAAGCTTACGGACTTGAAGGACCAGAGATTCCAAAATGTGAGGCCGTCTAAAGAATCTTAACACGGGCACATGGCCTAGATAGGGCCTGGCCCTAAATCCATTTAAGTCAATAATGGGCTTTTCATGGGCTACAAGAGATTAAAAAAACAACATTTCTTTTCTTGTTAAGTGTGAACTTTAGTGTGTATTTATAGTATACTTTAATATACAGGGATGTACAGTGTGTCTCTCAGAAGCAGAGGTGAAATCATCATAAATACCATGGAGAATACTGATAGATAGATTTTATGTGAGAAATGTGGTCTAAATTAATTGAGGCTTTTTGTACCACATTACAAGGAAATGGCTCTTGAAACATAATATTTGTTTGTCCAATTTAACCCACTAGTTCATCATTAAGGTACATAACTTAATGTTTCCAGAATATTTTACTCTCCTTTAATTGCCTTATTTTTAAAGAAGCAATTAGGAGGAACAGTCTGTTCTTGACAAAATATGGATACTATGGGAAGAAAAGTAATATTAGTGCAGTGCATTTGAGATACGTCAACACAGTGAACTTAAGTAATAATATAATAATATCAGCACAGTGAAATTGGAGTTACAGATTTAGGAAACCTGTAATCAGTTTTCATCCACTATAGCTCCCTTTTGGTGGGGGGCAGGTAGAGGGAAATGGGCTGCAGGCAAAGCATCCTTCTCGGCTTTTTTTATTTTTCTTCAATAAATCAGCCAGTGTTCACTGTGGCTCCAAAAACTTTTCGCCTTTTGGATTAAGGAAGCGAGCAGCAGGTAGCTGTGACGCAGGTTTTGCACCGTCATTGAACTGAACACACCTTAAACTAATAGAGAGGGTGAAAGGTGGTAGTGTTTTGAGCTGAATCTCTGTTTTTAGATGAGGCAGTCCCCGTTTCCCCCCCATCCCCCATAAAAGCACGTTTATACTGACTCCTTAAGAAGTTTAGACTGGAGGGTTGTCTCCAATAACTGCCCCCCCACCACTCCTGCCAATTCCCATATGTTTGTTTTGGCAGGACTGCAGTGTCTGCTTGGCTAGCGCTGGGGTATTAAATTGATGGAACACAGAGCTCTTGATGCTTTTCAAAGGGGCTTCTATTTAGTTAACATCAGTATAGAGCTCTGTCAGCCACCTGCAATTGTCTGGGCAGGCGTAAGGAGTGGGAGAGAATAAGGGAGAAATAAAGGAAGAAAAATTCCCAGACTTTTTTAGTTTGGTAAATATGATGGCCTGAATGCAACACCTATCAAGAAGTAGCAGTGATTTAAAAAGTTTGGACCGTTTATAGAGTTGTGATATCTCTTTGCATTAACTCTGGCTCCACCATTCTTTTTTTTGAAAGCTGACATAAAATGACTGTGTGGGGTGAAATAAATTCAGGCAATCCATTTTTGTAGTTTTACCTTTTTTGTTTTTTTATGGAATGAAGATATGTGAAACATTTATCATACTAAATAGTTATGTTCAGAGTTGTTGTTTTTTTCTAATTGGCTTGCCATTACTTAGCATCACTTAACCCAAGATTTCAAAGCATTTTACATGTCTTAGTGACTTCAAATTCCTGTAAACTTGTCTGTTTTACAGAATGTTGTTACAGGGATGAGAAAAGAAACTAGTTTTCATAGAATCATAAGACTGGAAAGGACCTGCAAGATCGTCAAGTCCAATCCCCTGCTATGGGCAGGAAGTTATTGGGCTCAGACAAGCTCAACAAGGTGCTTGTCCAGTCTCATCTTGAACAGCTCCAAGGTTGGTGACTGCACCAACTGCTGGGCTTGTGTTTCAGATTCTGGTGACCCTTTCAAAGATAAAGTTTTTCCTTATTTCCAGCCTGAATTTACCTTCTGTTAGCTTATGCCCATTGGTGAGGTGCCTTCCTGAAGAGTTGCTCCCCTGATGTACTTGTAGGTGGCTATCAAATCACCTCTCAACCTTCTCTTACTCAGACTGAACAAGCCCAGTTCCCAGAGTCCTTCCTCATAAGGCCTATCCTCCATTCCTTTAATCATATGGGTTGCCCTTCTCTGTACCCTCTTAAGCTTATCAACATCTTTCTTGAAGTGCAGTGCCCAGAATTGGACATAGTACTCCAGCTATGGCCTCACCAACACTGAATAGAGAGGGAGGAGCACCTCCCTGGATCTATTGGCAACAACATCAGCTGATCCATACTAGAGTACTATTTGCCCTTCTGGCAACCTTATCGCACTGTTGACTTGCTCGTCTTCCGGTCTTTTGTGACCCCCAGGTCTTGTTCAGATGCTGTACCAGCCAGTAGACCACCACCCATTGTGTAGTTATGGTAAAGATTCTTCCTGCCCAGGTGAAGAACCCTGTACTTCTGTCTGTTAAACCTCATCTGAATCCATTCAGCCCATAAATCCAGCCTGTCAAGGTCATTCTGCGTCTTTACCCTATCCTCTGATGTGCCCATGTTTCCCCACAACTTGGTATCATTCGTGAACTTAATCATTGAGCTTTCCACCCCCTCATCCAACTAATTAATAAATGTGTTAAAGAGCACAGGTCCAAGCACTGATCCCTGTGGGGGACACTACCGGAGGTGGCCTTCCAGGATGAGGCCATCCCATCCATCACAACTCTCTGGGATCGGCCTCCAAGCCAGTTTCTCACCCACCTCTCTGTAAACTGGTCCAGCCCAGTACCCTCCAGTTTGTTTGAGAGTCCCAAGGAAAACAGACTCAAAGGCTTTACTGAAGTCTAAGTAAATGATGTCAACCTCATGTCCCTTGTCCAGATGTTTAGCTACCTGATTGTAGAAGGACACCAGGTTTGTCAGGCATGATCTACAAAGCCATGCTGATTGCTTCTTAACACCCCAACAGTTACCAGCTTGTAATGGATAGCCTCCTTAACAATTTTTAAAATTTTTTTACCTAGGACTGAAGTCAGACTGACCAGTCTGGGCACTAGATTGCCCTCTTCCAGTCATCTGGGACCACCCCCGAGTTCCACGACTCTTCGAACAACTTTGCCAGTGGCACTGCTATAAGCTCAGCCAGTTCTTTCAGGACTCTTGGATGCAAGTCATCTGGCCCAGCAGACTTGAAAACGTCCAAGTGTTGTAGGAGATTCCTTACCTGCTCAGGACTGATTTCATGTGGTCTGTTGTTTTCCCCATGTTTTCTGGGCCTCTGGTCAAGCGAACAGTCCCATTTTGATTTCAGGAACACTGGTGTGACCTAGGTATTTAGGAGTTCTGCCTTTTTGCAGGGTTGGACTGTGGGTTGCTCCTGAGTATTCAGTAGAGATCCCACAGTGGATCCCAAATTTTTTTTTCTTGTTCCCTATGTATCTATAGAAGGACTTTTTGTTGTCCTTTTATTCCGTTTGCCAGCTTGATCTCCATGCCTGCCTTGGCTTTTTGTGTCTCGTATCTGCAGGCTATATGGGTGTATTCCTCTCTGGTTGCTGAACCATTCTTCCATTGCTTGTATGCTTCTTCTTTCTTTTTCAGTAGGAATTTCCTAACATCCCTGTTGAGCTAAGTGGGTCTCTTGGCTCCTTTCCTGCTTTTTGTCCCTGTGGAGATGGCCTGTTTTTGGGCAGTGAGAATTGTCTCCTTAAGGAAGCACCACCGTTCCTGAACTCCCAAATCGTCCAGTCACTGGTCACAGGCGGCCTCTCCAACTAGCCATCTGAGTTTGCCAAAGTTTGCCTTTCTGAAATCTAGGACTTCTGTTCTGCTGATTGATTTCCCTGCCTTATGGTGGATGGTGAACCTCATCAGGTCATGATCACTGTTGCTCAGAGTACCACCAGTCCTCAGGTCACCTATCATGTCTTCCCCTGGCCAGCACTAAATTCAGAGTGGCCTTACCCTTAGTAGGCTCTTCTACAACCTGTGTCAGGAACAGATCTTTTGTTGCTAAGAAGTTAGCTGACCTGCTGGAGCTGGCCGAATGGTCCTCCCAACAGATGTTACGGTAGTTGAAGTCACGCATGACAATCAGGTCTCAAAGGACCGTTCCTTGCTGTCAAATGTGACCTGCAGGGAGAGGTACCAGTCTTTTATATAGAGGGCCACACCTCCTCCATTCTTCCTAACCTGATCCTTCCTATAAAGCCTTGTAGCCTTCAATATTCACTGCCCCGTCATGTGTGTCATCCCACCAGATCTTTGTTAACCCAGTCAGATCAAATTCCTCATCTAGTAGGAGTGCCAGTTCATCCTGTATATTTCTCATGCTTCTGGCATTCCCATAAAGACACTTGAGTTCTCCCCTAGTTGCCTCAGGTTTTCTGTCATGCTGCCAGTGTCTCAAGATGCCAGTACTAATTTGGACATCGATTGCTTGAGTACTCTCCCATGTGTCATTGTGGCTAGAGGATTTGTGTACAGCAGTGGAACCTTCTCCCCTGCTTCTGATGTGCCTAGTTTAAAGCCCTTCTCAACAAGCTGGTGATTCTTCAGCGAAGAGCTTCTTCCCTCTTCTTGTGAGATGAATACTGTCCCTTCTATGTATATCGCTGTTGCAAACTATGTACCAAGGTTGAGGTATCCAAAGCCAACACGGTGACACCATTTTCTAAGCCTTCGGTTCACCTCCTTGGTGCACTCTTCTCTCTGATGGCCATGGCCTCTGACTGGGAGGATTGAGGAGAAGACCACCTGTGCTCCTAGTTTCCTGAGCTTCACCTCTGTGGTCTTGTAGTCTCTCATGATTCTCCCAGGGCTACTTCTCACCCTGTCCATGCCCACCTGGACAAGGAGCATGGGGTAGTGGTCAGTAGGGTGGACCAGTTTAGTGATCCTCGTCATAAGGTCTCTAATCCTGGCTCCTGGAAGGCAGCAGACCTCTCGAGCAAAGGAGTCTAGATGACAGATGGCTCCTTCTGTGCCCTGCAGCAGGGAGTCTCCCACGATGATCACCCTTTGTTGTTTCCTTGCTGGGGTGAGCTGATCCCATCCTGTTTTCAGTGTGGAGGGCTTGGGTGCATCTTCTGTTGATGGTGTGAGGGCTCCGTAGCTGTTGTGCAGGGCTACTGGTGGAGCAACTGACATATGTTGTGGCTTCAGGCCAGACTTGACCAATTTCCATCCACTATCAGTTGGGGCATCTTGTTCGAGCCCGCTGTTCTGCCTGGTCTTCATGGTGTCCTTCTCCAGGTGCAGTGCCTGGCAGTAAGCATCAATCTTCACCTTGTGTTCCCTGATGATTCGCAGCCTGTTCACCTCCTCCTGGGGCTCCCTTACCTGGCCTTCCAGAGTCTCTACCAGTGAGCACATCCCACAAGTGGGAGTGCTTGTGCCCCTGGCCCCTTTATCCAGCAGATGTGCCAGGCAGCCCCTGCAGCCTGGAGTCAAGGGGTCTGTCTGCCTGGAGACCAGGACCATAGGCTGGTCTGGGTAGAGGCCTCTGAGTTACCAAAAGGAGGGTGGTATATCCAGATCGGGAATCTTAGGGGTGCGGTGCATACTCATCACCATAATGTGGTGGGTTGCTTGGCTCCCTAGGTGCTTGTTTAATTAGGAGACCAGGTGGGTGTTGTTACTCCCACGTGGTCCTTACCAGCTGCTGCTGCTGCGGCTTAGCAGGCAGGTTTGAGCAGCTGCCTCCAGGGGGATCCCCTGGCTTCCTGAGCAGCTGGGGGATACCCTGGGTCCTTGGATCCCTCCCTGGAATGGGGAAAGGGGGTTGGTCCCTTGTCTCCTTTACCTGAGGTCTGATGCTGGGGTGCTGTCCCTCGGTGCAGGGGGGCTTCGGCTGCCTGTGGGGCACAACAGATGCGGGGTATGCCAAGCATCACCTCTGGGGGCAACTCAGAAGTGAGAGTGCCCGCTGACAGCCCTTTCATGTGCCCTTCTGTGCGAACTCCCGCACTAACTTGTGCATCAGGCCCAGAGTGCGCCTGTTTGTGTGGCTGTGGTCACATGGCTTCCTGGGGGCTAAGTAGGAGCTGGGGGGAGGCGTGACCCTCCTCAGCTCCGCTTAGCTGTCTCCCGCCCTATCTAGTGCCTACCCCACTTACCTCCCGGCTCCGTGCTGGGGGTCATGGTTGGGGTCCGCTAGAGGGTCCGCTGGGGTCGCAGGCTCACAGGCAACAGGCGTCTACCCGTGTGTCTTGCACCAGAGACAGGCACAACTCTTTAGTCTGTCCTATGTAAGTACATATTTATAGATCCTTCATCTCCACTTCATTTGTAAGATAAGTGCCAGGGATTTGACATTATCACAGTGCATTTCCATTTAGGGAAAGCAAATTTCAGGAGTCCAGCTTGCTTTTTCATTTCTGGCCTGGCAGAAAGCAAAAATGTTGTGTAGACACTAAAACTGCTTGGCCTTTAGTGTGGAGTGTCTTGCTTTTTCAGATAGTGACCTTCATGATCAAGACAATAGTGGTGCTGATGATCTACAAAAGGAGACAAAGCAAGCTCTCTCCAGCCAAAAAAATGAGGCTCTTTAAGAATGGATAAAAAAAATAAGAGGAGCTTGGAAGAGCTCTCTGGAAAAAGATACTTTGTTACTAGCTTGTCTACCATGCCATGTTTTGTTTTAGTTCTTGCTCTGACTTCCATGAAGCTGGTTGCAGCGTCCTGCTTCTTGCTCTCTCCTGGCCCAAAGGAAAATGAGTTATTGACAGCCCCCTCCACCTCCAACTCTCCTCACCGAAAAACCTCAGTAAACAAAACCGAAATACCCTGTGATGTCTGTTTGCCTTTACTGTCCAGGCCAGAGAAAATACCTTTACCTGGAGACCAGTTGTCATTACACAAGGGGGAAATGAATTGGCTGACAGTCTGAGCCTTGCTGTGTTCTTTGGGGACGATGGTATGATCAGGGACACTGGTTTTCTCTCTTTAAAAATCCCAAATTATCTGATTAACACCCTGCCTCTCCCCCCAAATTCTCAGATTAAAAAAAACCCAAATCCTCATTTTTCCATGGTAAAAATGAAACACCACTATATATATATATATATATATATATATGAGAGAGATCAGTTGAACACAATGTTGTATTGATATATTTATAATTTTAAACCAATTTGGAAGCCTACCAGTGACTCAATCACTATGATAAATTCTAAATACCCACACATTTTGGCATTCGATTTTGGGTTTTTTTCATCATGGGAAATCAGGGCTTCCCCTACCTCCACTCACTAGGATGCGGGTCCAGTTGCAGCTGTCCCCCCCTGCTGCTATATGGTGCTGAGTGGCCCTGATATGTCCCTGCCTTGCCCCTGCCCATGCCGTTGCCCCTTACACCCAAGCCACAGTCCTGCATCCCCCTTGGCTATGCCAGTGGCCCTTACTCCTGACCCGCAGCCCCCTGACCCTGCTGGTGCCCCTCACTCCTGACTCTCAGTCCCCTGTCCTCAACCCGCATCCCTGAGTCACTGTCGGTGCCCCTTATTCCCAGCCCACAGTCCCCTGCCTCCCCAGCCCTGTTGGAGGAGGCCCCCAACTGCCCCCTGCCTTGCCTGGCTCCACACAAACTCACAGGATGGTGGTTTGCAGGGACACAGCAGGGAAGGCCTGCAGCATGACATGTGTGCAGCATATCTCATATGGAAGCACAGGCAGCAGCTGGGGCAACACATTTGACCTGTGCTACTGGCTGGGGCTGGTCCTGGGCCTGGGACTGTGGCATGGCAAGGAGGATTAGCACCATGCTCCATCGCAGCAGTGTGAAACAGAGCATGGCTCTGGCCTGGCCATGTTGCAGGCAGCAGGGGGAGGGCAAGGGCCTCTAGGGTGCTGGTGGAGCAAATCTGGCCCCAGTGCAAGCTGGAGAGAGGAAGAGACACCTGTGGCACTCCATAATCTGGCTTGGGGCTCCTGTGCTGGGCCATATAGCTTGCCCACAGCCCCTCATCCCTCCCACAGGCAGCATCTCTTGTTCATCCTGCCCTGCCCCAACAGCATGGGCTCTGACTGCCCTGGCCATGCAGCTCCCTGCTGTCCCTGAAGGACTCCCCCACCCCCTTTCCCTGCTGGAGAGGCAGGTACCTCTGACCGGGCCCTGCTGGCAACAGTGCAGAGCTGGGCTTGCTGGAGGCACCAAGTGCTGTCTCAGTCCCTCTGCCCCACCACAGCTCTGGCATCTGGACACCTTCGCCCATTGCCAGCAGGCAGCACCCGCCCTTACCTCCCCTCCACATGTGCACATGCACATGCACACCCATGCCTCTTTCTCCTCTCCTCCTCCACAGCCCCCCAAACAGTCCCCAAACCCTGGCCCTGTAACCCCTGGCCCTCATAGACCTACCTGTATCCAGCTGTCAGGGCTGCTCCCACCACTTTGCCTGGCTGCATGCTGGCCATGTGTGCAGATGTAGGCACACACATGCGGTACCCCTGCCTCCTGCCACCTTCTCCACACTCCCCCCAGCCCCAAGCAGCTCCTTGAAGGCTGGAAGGCAGCCAGCATGCAAGGGGAAACCCATAGTTTCCCATGGTTTTCTCCGTTAAAGGGAAAAATCTGTGCTTTTCTCCTTTTAAAGAGGGGAAATCCATTTTTTTTTCTACAGCGAATGGAAAACCCAGATCTCTGATTATGATGTAGCAGCCCTTTACTGGCCTGTTTTCCACCAAAACGACTGTCAAACCTCACTAGTTTGTAGTCCTCCTACAACTCTTTTAGAAGTTCCTCAGACATGGTTGGACACTGGTATGATACTGAGGTTCAGGTCCAGTCACCTGGCCTTGTGTATTCTTCAATTTCCTTTGGTTGTGTGGCCTGTACCACTGGCTCTTACTGTAGATCTCTTTTGCACATTGTCTGTGCACAGGTTCTTTGTTTGTTGCCTTTCTTTGGAAGCAGGACCTTATTGGCACAGCTTGGCTGAGGTTCCCAGGATCAGTGCTGACTCCCTAGTTTCCTCCACACAGCCTCTCCCAAAGCTAGTGTAACAAATATACAGGGCCCAACAAAACTACGAACGCTTACATTTATTTCCTTCTCTCGGGGTCTTTGCTGGTATTGAGCATTCTTTGGACTGAGGCCAGGGTCCTCAGGAGCCCAAACTCCCTTCTTGAACATGGCTGCTCCAACTAATCATGGAGAGTCTCTCCAGTTTCCTTATTCCTTGTCTGATCCAGTAATTAACCTGGATGCCACAGCTGAAAAACATGCTTTTGTACTCCTTGCCTTTGCCCAAGTTTCCTATGTCTCCATGCTTCCCTCAGCATTCCTCTAAGCTTCTTTGCTCTGTAGTTATTAAGACGTAGTGGTAACATCTGACCTTTTTGTGCTTCTAAATAGTGGGTTTCCTTCTCCCCCCCTTCCCCCACAGTCTCTCGTTCGAGGAGTTGGAGACAAGTCCCTTTGTAGATGATGTGGCTGTCTTATTGTATCAAGATGCTCCGATCTGAATGAGTCATCACAGTTAAACCACGCTAGTCTGGGAAATGACTGAGGCAGCTCTGACATCCCATGGCTGACTCCATACATATTCTGGGACATTGGTGATATATCAGTTTTATACCATGAACCAGAATTCAGTTGCACTTAGACAGACCATTGCAGCAGCTGATTGTTAATTTCTGAACAAGCTGGAGAGGCTTTTGCAATCTTTTAGAACTGTGGTTCCTTGGCCCCTCACCTTCACAGATCCCAATTGCTAAAATGTTGTTAATTCAATTGTTTTCTCCTGGGTTTGATTTGGAGAGACTGCTTTCCACACAGAGATACTGGATCCATCCCAAATTGGTCCATAATTGGTCCATTGTTATTGTTACTTCATACAGACTAGCCATGTCTCATGCTGATAGCATAACAATTGCATTTTCAAGGTAAAGCTGCTAATACTATGCATCCATCAAAAAATCAAGGGTATAAGATAGAGTATTTTCATTAGAGATGGATAGAAAGACAGAGTCTACAAGTAAAATTATGAAAAGTACTATTTTCGAGAGGATAAAAGTAAGTGTTAGTGGAATTTAAGTGAATAAGGGCTTGTCCGCATAGGAACACTTGGTACACTTAATCTGCATTAAATTTTAAAGTCATTTGTTAAATTACATTAAACCCCTGTATGAATGCTTTGTTCAGAATAAAAGGGTATGTCTACATATTGCAATGCAGAGCCATGTAAAGATACCCAAGTTAGCTTTAGAAGTGGAACCAGTATCACTTTATCAGCACAGTGCTTGGCCTCTGCTAATCAGCTGGGATGGAGTACCATGCTGATGTGTCTATATTGGTTCCAGAATTTGAGCTTTTATCTCCCATACAGCATTGCATTTGGAGCTATTGGGGTTATCCCTAAATAATTCTACTATAATTCTTCTATGTACATTTGCCCCAAATAGTCTTAATTTACTAAAAGAAAGAAAGATTGAATTCATGACAGCTTTAATTCACAAACACAGTGACAAATGGGGAGGAGTATAAGAGCGTTGCTCGGGCGTGGAGGGATGAAGTCAAGAAGATCGAAGTGCAATTAGAGTTGCAGCTAGCAAGGGATGTAAAGGGTAATAAGACAGGTTTTTACAAGTATGTTGGTAGTAAGAGGAGGATCAGGGAAAGTGTGAGTCCATTAATGAATGGGGGAGGCAACCTTGTGACAGAGGATGCAGAAAGGACTGAAGTGCTCAATGCCTTTTCCCCTTAGTCTTCACAGACAAGGTCAGCTCCAGGCAGCACAGTTTGGGGAGGAGGAGAGCAGCCAACAGTGGTGAAAGTACAGGTTAGGGAATACTTAGAAAAGCTGGATGTGTACGAGTTCACGAGGCCGGATGGGATGCACTCGCGAGTGCTGAGGGAGTTGACTGTTGAGATTGCAGAGCCACCGGCCATAATCTTTAAAAACTCATGGCTATCAGGAGAGGTTCTGGATGATTGCAGAAGGACAAACATAGTGCCCAAATTTAAGAAAGAGAAAAAGGAGGATCCGGGGAACAGTCAGTCTCACCTCAGTCCCTGGAAAAAATCATGAAACAGATTCTCAAGGAATCCATTTCTAAGCACTTTGAGGAGAAGAAGGTGATTAGGAACAGTCCGCATGGATTCACCAGGGGCAACTCATGCCCAATCAATCTGGTTGTCTTCTTTGATGAGATGATTGGCTCTGTGAACACAGGGAGACTAGCGGATGTGGTATACCTGTTTTTTTAGCAAGGCTTTTGATAACTGTCTCCCACAATATTCTCTCAGGCAAGCTAAGGAGGTATGGGTTGGCTGAATGGACTGTAAGGTGGATAGAAAACTAGCTGGAGCATCAGCCATCTATGGCTTGATGTCTAGTTGGCATTTGGTATCAAGTGGAGTGCCCCAGGGGTCGGTCCTGGGGCCAGTTTTGTTCAATGTCTTCATCAGTGACCTGGAGGATGTCATAGAGTGCACCCTCAGCAGGTCTCCATATGATATCAAGCTGGTGAGAGTAGTAGATATGCTGGAGAGGGTAGGGCTAGGATTCAGAGAGACCTAGACAAGTTGGAGGATTGGGTCTAAAGAAATCTCATGAGATTCAACAAGGACAAGTGCAAAGTCCTGCACTTAGGACAGACAGTCCCATGCACCAGGACAGGCTGGGGGCTGACTGGCTGGGCTCTGTAGAAAAGGCCCTGGGGTTACAGTCGACAATAAACTGAATATAAGCCAACAGTGTGCCCTTGTTGCCAAGAAGACTAATGGCATACTGGGCTACATTGGTAGGTATGTTGCCAGCAGGTCAAAGGAAGTGATTATTCCCCTTTATTCAGCACTAGTGAAGTCAAATCTAGAGGACTGTGTTCAGATTTGTGCTTCCCACTACAGAAAGGATGTGAACAAATTGGAGAGAATCCAGCAGAGAGCAACAAAAATGGTTAGGGGGCTGGGGGACATGACTTATGAGGAGAGTCTAAGGGAACTGGGCTTATTTAGTTTGGAGAAGAGAAGACTGAGCAGGGATTTAATAGTAACCTTCCTGTTCCTGAAGGTAGGTTTTGAAAGAGCATGGAGGTAGACTGTTCTCAGTGGTGGTAGATGACAGAACAAGGAGCAATGGTCTCAAGTTGCAGCAAGGGAAGTTTAGATTAGATATTAGGAAGAATTGTCTCACTAGGAGGGTAGTAAAACACTGGAACAGGTTACCCGGAGATTTTATGGAATCTCCATCTTCGGAGGTTTTTAAGACCCAGCTAGACAAAGCTTTGGCAGGGATGATCTAGTTGAGGATGGTCCTGCTTTGAACAGGGAGTTATGCTAGATGACATCCAGAGGTCCCTTCCAACTGTAATTTTCTATAATTCTATGAAATATCAGTCAAAAATTGTAAACAAACAAACAAAATTAAAGATTGCCAATAGATCCAAATATTAACAGAAAAAGTACACATTTTCCATGAAGAAATGTATCAAAAACAAAAAAAAATTCTTATTCCTGCCAAGAAAACTACAAAACAAGTAGGTTTTTTGTTAAAATTGTTATAATCTTTTACCAGTCAAAAAAATAGGACTGTTCAATTGACATTTCACTGGTCAATTGACCAGCTTGCCAGCCCTACTTTAAATTCACCCTTTTAAATTAACTTTCCTGAATGTCACTGTATAGCTAAGACTTGCATGCCAGTCACCTTTGGAAATAGGACTGGGGCTCCTAAATCATTTTAATGCTTTTGATAATTTAACCTGATGGTCCTTTCCTGAATATCCATTTTCTTAGAGAGCGCAAAGGCTTACTATACCTCCTACTTTCCCCTGAAGTTAGGACATTGTCCTCCCACCCTGCTTCTAACATAGAGGCTGTTACCGTATTCCTTGGATGTACAAAAACCCAAGAAGCTGCAGCTGATAGGGGTGTATGAAGTGGGCCGCATTCAATTTGGATTCGGTCCGATTCAGGGAACAGTGATTCAGTTCTAATTCGGAGAATCAGTGATTCGGCCAGACACAGCTTTATATGTTTTTTCTACATACCTCAAGGTACCAGGCATGGCTCGTGAATGTTGCAGTGGTGGGGCGGATGAAATGTCCCACAGGAGCACAGGGGGGCCTCCCGTGTGCTTGGTGGCAAACCCAGAAGTGGACCAGAAGTACTTCTGGTCTACTTCTGGGTCTGCCGCTGAGCGTGCTGGGGACCCTCCCGTGGGATGCTCCATCTGCCCCACCATCTCAGCGTTCACGAGCCATCTGGTACCTTGAGGTACGTAGAAAAAACATATAAAGCTGTGTCTATGGCTGAATCGTCAAATCTCTCCAAATCGAATTGGAGGCTTCCAATTTGATTCAGAGACATTAATAGGTTTCCTGATTCAATTTGGATTTGGAGATTCAGCCACCAAATCGGGCTGAATCTCCTCCTAATCGAATCAGCAACCGAAGCTTTGCACAGCCGTAATAGCTGGTCAGGTTCAGAGATTTCCAGAAACTGCCCAAAGGAACATAAGCCTCCTGGTTTAAGGCTGCTTTATGCCTAGTTAAAAAGGAGGAGCCTGGTGCTATGGCAAGCTATCAGATGGTCATATGGAAAGTCTGGATGTGAAAGATGGACGTCCAGACCATGTTCCTTTGCATTTCTTTCTTTTGGACTGATAACTCTCTCTATATTTTAAGCAGAGGAAACTTTAACCTGTGGAGTGCTGAGACTTGTTTTCTTTGTATCATTTCCATTTTGGCAGACTGGGAAAGGGGAAGAGCATCCACATAACTGGCTGCATTAATGTTCTCCTTTACTTTCCATTTGACACTTTTTACCATTGAAGTATCTATTAGAGGTACATAGTTCTATATGCAGTCTCACTGTGGCAGTAGCCCATGGCATCTCTGTCTGTTTAACCCCAAATTCTTCATACTTGCTGATATTATACTTTGTGTTTATATGTAACTTTCATGGAATCAAAGGAAAGTAGGGCTTCAGAGGTCACTAGTCAAACCCCCTGCTTGAGGCAGGATCATTCCTATTCAATCTGTCTGTGAGCAGGTTGTATTCTTCTGCTTCAGAGCCGCAACAGGTTATACTGACCTCCATCTCGCTCTCCTGCTTTCCTGCCACATCTTGATGGGCAATGTATGTTTGGGAGGATGAATGTTCTGACTCACTGTTTCGTCTGACCCTGTGTCGGATCTTCCACAGGGCTTCACCTCCTCTACACTCTGCCTCTTTCCTCCTGGATAGATGGTTGCTATTCTCCACGGATGCTGAGTGGAACCTATCTGGTCTCTCTCTCTCCCTGGTCTTAACTCATGGTGCCTTGTCTTCTTTCTCAGCCATTTCTGTCATGATATGACTTCCCTCATCGGCTTAAATAAGAATTATCTTCATGAACTCATTAGCAGTTTCTCCCCTGCGAGCCCTGGCTCTTCAACTTTGGGTCTCCTCAATTGTTCCTTTCTGCGAAATGGGTGCAGCTTCCCCCTTAACTTTAAATCAAATCTTCAGGCTAGGGTTCTCACCCTTTTCCCACTGATATGGAACAGATAAATCCTAGAGAGGGCTTCTTAGCCACAGTCCTCTCCTCTCTATATTTTTATAACTCAAGATTTGTGGGTACACCTCCCGGGTCTTTTCTCCCTTCTCCAAAGATATGCCCTGCTGCAGGCAGTATGTCTCTGCTTGGATTTTCTCTCACCAGCAGGATGGGTATAATCTTTTACTCAAAGCTGACTACCTTAGTTTTCTTCTCAGTTCCCACTCCTCCTTGTAGACCAGCTCAATTGCTGTCTCTTCCTTCCTTCTTCTTTGGCTAGTTTTCACCAACTGCCCCCCACCCAGTAGTCTTCCCCTGGGAGATCCATTTGGACTTCTGTGAGGGAAGACCTGCTCTGTCCATTTCCCTGTCCCTGTTAACATATCTTTCCAGGGGAAAAATCTATTCCTGCCTGGGGCTTGTCTCAGTCTTGGCAGCTCCCGAAGGTCTGGCGCGCAGATCTTCTTTGGGGCTTGTCCCCTCCTGCCATCTCTGGTGAGGTTATCCCTGCTGGGGACGCCGAATGCTGAGTTCTCTTTGGCATCCTCCCTTTAAACTGCCTGCTTCTCACTGTGAGCCGATCAGGGCCAGTTCTCTGGAGCACGTGTTCTCATGCTCCTGGGATTGCCGGCAGCTGTGTTCCCTTGTGCACTGGGGCTACACTGCACATCTGGACCCAAACAGGTGAGTCTGTGGCCAGCATGGCTGTTCCCGCAGGAGTGTGGCAGGGGCTGGGACACTATGCTTGCCACACTGTCTCATACAAATCTTTCTCTAATTTATTCCCAAAGCTACACAATAAACCATGCTGTGCAACTACAAGGAATATGCCCCAGAACACCAAAAGCACTGTAATGCATCACAGAGAAAGGAAAAAGACAAGGGCTTTTGTCATCCTGCTGTAGCAAAATTTGTTAAAATGTACTTGAGAGATCCAAGGAAGAGGGCTGTACCCATTCTTTAGAGAAAGGCAAAAACTTCCCCAGTTTGTTCCCATCTGAGCATGGGGTAAAATGCCTTCCAAATACCAAATGATTCATCTTTTACTTCATTGTAAGCACACTGTATATGGTACCTCAAAATTACATCTTTGTACTGGAGGGTGTCCTATTTGCAGTGTGTGCAGGAGAGAACTTATCAGCTGTGCATTGCAATAGCCCGAGTCAGACTTGAGAGGCCTTATAACTTAAATGCAGGTCCTCAAATTGGGAGGATGGGATGAGGTACTTTATACATTTGTGAAGCTGAATCCCTCTGCTCACATGCGCCATACATACATACACAGCATACTCATAGAGGATATGTTCAATGGCTGATGGCTAACTGTCTCTTTAAAAAAGAAAAGATGTTCTATTCTCTAGAAGCAAAAAGAAAAGGCAGTTTTTCTAGTAGTCTAAGGTGATACTGGCCTTATGTTTAAGTTGGTGCTGCCTACTATAAGCATATACAACACTAGGCTGTGGCTGAGCTGAATCAAACCAAGATACTGCAATACTCTGGACAGGAACAGTGTCTTCCTCTGCATTGTATATTGCCTACCACAGTCAGTCAATATATTTATAGGCATAACTTGGAGCAACTGAACAGAAGTAATACAGCAGAAGTTCATAATTCAAGGGGATGAATTTGTATCATGCAATACAAGATTACAAGAGTAGGGTGTAATGTTCTCAGGAGAATAGGAACTTGGCATGCATCGATTAAGTACCCATTCCAGGCATCCAATGCATTGTGGAATAGGACAGGAAACATTTGCTTACAGATATCAAGGGTGCAATTTGACCCACTAGACAATGCATTTCTGTTTGATTCACTGTCTTGCATCTTCACTCTGTCAAACACCTTATCTAACAGATCCTTGCAATTATTCTTCATTCAAGTAGGGATCTGTTGTTCCTATCCTAGAGATGGGGAAACACGTGCAGAGATAGCAGGGATGTGCAATTATTTGGGCCAGTGGGCCACATAGGGTTTTTTACTGAGTTGTTGCAGGCTGGGTCAGCACCCCTCCCCCTATGCACAACTCACGAAAACTCCCTATGTGGGATAGGTCCATGGGCAGATGGAGAGCAATGTTCAAGAGTGAGATGGGCAGGCAAGGCTGGAATGAAAGAGCAGGGTTGTGGGGTGGTGACAGCATGGGGCTGGGCCCAGGGCTGGGGCAGAAACATGATCCCCTGCTTACCCACCCCTGCGATGAGCACTGGTTCTGTGTGCAGGGAGTGGATTGAGGCTGTGCCCCATATCGTGGCCATTTACTGTCATCACCCCAAGATCCTGGACCCAGCTGTGGATGCTACTTCCTGCCTACCCGCATCCCCAGCATGTCTGCCTCCCATGCGGGTCCTAGCCAGTGTCCATGGAGACCTCGGGTTTGCTGGGCGTTGACAGCACAGGGCTGAGGCAGAGCCACAACGTGCTTCTCACAGGTTCCTGCCTGTAGAACTGGGGCTCTGCCCTAGCTGCGTGCTGTCACTGTCTCATGATCCCGGTGTCTCTGTGGAGACCAGCTAGGGGCCATACAGGCAGGGTATTCCGTAGATGCAATAGGGCTGCGAGCAGGTGGGGAGCTGTGCCTGGGGCTGGGATCTTGGGGCCGTGACAGCATGGGGCTGGAGCCAGGACAGAGCCGCAGTTTTCCCCCTGCATGCCTCTGCCCTCAGAACCTGTGCCTGTTGCAGCGGTGTGTATGCAGTAGATCTCAGCTTGACCCCGGCCCCAGCTCTGTGCTGTCACTGCCCCCAAGATCCTGGGGTCCCCACAGCTGAGTCTGCCCATCTTGCTCCTGGCCAGTGCTTCTCCTGCCGCCATGGCCCCATCTCAGCCGCCCAGCTGAGCATCCTGCATGTGCAGGTCCCCCCCCTCCCAGTATGGGTGTAGGGCAGAAGGGCTGGGGTGCTTGGGCAGTGGGGCTGGATTCGGCAGTGGCAGCCAGAAGGATACACCACTGCCATCAGGGCCTCTGGGAAATGGAATCCAGCTGCTACACTGCCCCAGCTGCACTGCGCACCTATGCACATGCCATGGCCCAGGCTGTCCCTTGCACCTGGGCTGGGCTGGGCAGGACTGAGGAACCTGCTGTGGGCCAAACATAGTCCCTCTGTGGCTTGGATCCAGCCCAGGGGCTGTATTTTGTTCTCCCTTTCCAAAGTGTCCTGAAGCCTGGAGTGGGTATGTAAATTAAGGAATTGGAGAGGAAAGCCTTGAATAGAGGATGGGAGAGCAAGAAGGTAGGCAGGAATCAAAGATACCTGCAGTGTACCTGTTGAAGGCGAGAGGTTTGTGCATATCTTAAGTGAAGAATCAATGAGAGTCTTCATGAGAGAGAAAGAGGGCGAAACATAGTCTGAATGGGAGGCAAGACCTTTCCAGTGAAGGTAAGATTGTGTCTCTGTGCCTTTACACTTGATCCCAAAACCTGACACATGGAGCTGCCATGCTACAATGTGTAAATATTATATATCTAGTTTGCACATCTTACATATTCCCTTTCTTCTGATTCAATCTCAAATATTAAGGGGCAGCTATTAATTAACACCTCGATTCTAAATGGCTTTGTGCTTTTTTTTCCCACCCTCCCTCCCTCGTTTCTTTCTATCCATCCATTTAAAGGTTGCTTCTGCACAGGAATATAGCAATTAGCTTGCTTTTAAGAACACAGTTGGCATTTTGCTTCCTCTGGCTTTGTGTTTGATTCGTTAAAAGACACAAAATCACAAATGACACCAAGATTCCAGGAAAATGTTAACATTTGGGGTTTTTTTTTTAAATAAAAATTAAATAGTACTTGAAAATTGGCGTTGTTAGTGATCCAAACAGCTTTCTATCCAAATATGTATTTTTCCTTTTTCCTTTTTCCTGTATTTTTACTGTAGGCATGTATTTGGCTATTTTGATTGAAAATGATTTTCAGTGTCATGTGCTGATTGGAAAGGTCGTCTTTGTTCTTTTCAGTGGACAGTTAATCAGAAGGTGTTTTATTACATTACATGATTATGTAGCATGCCAGCTATAACAATATGTGGTCTTGGCAATATTAAGGTAGGGTGCATGGTAAATGTTATAACTAATGTGCCAGTGAATGCTACAATATGTGAATAGTGGTGGTGCTCCATATTTGATAGCTGCAGTGTCTTGAATAGTGCAATCATTAAATATTCAGCAAGCTCAGATACAAGTTAGGAGATAACCTTCACCTGAAGGGAACAACTTTGCAGCACTACAAGGGCATTTAACACATGCTAAACTGCTTGAATGTGCATCTTTTTAACTAGTAAGCATTAAGTTGTACGTGTGACACCATCCTGCCTATACTAATTCCCTATGAGTGCTGTTCCACTCTGATGGTCCACCCTAGCAGATGGTATGGAGCTCCTAAGCATTAAAAGTCACCAGGTATTAGGCATCCAGCTTCTTTAAATGACTTCAAAAATCCCACCCAGAATGTTTCCTTTCTATTCAAGTTCAATGTATCCACTCTTAAACTTCTCTCCATACCTCAGTGTTTTTACTCCTCTGAACAGTTCTTTCCTCTCTTGCATTTAATATCCTATGTGTATTTATATAGAATCATGTTTCCCCTCTAAATAATGTTGATTTTGGCTCAGTAAATAACACATTCATTTAACCTTTCTTTGTAGGTTTTTTTTAATTCCAATCTTTTTGCATCATTTTGAATTTTCTGATGGTTTTTTATTGTTTGTGCCACCTTTTTGAAGTTAATGATGATTTTTTAGGTTTTGCTTTACCAACATGGAGTGAAGTAGTAATACACTTCCTGGCTTATAAGAAACCACTTTAAGTATGTTCTTCATGCCAGAATAGAAATGGCCTTCTATCCAGTGACCTTTTAATGTGAACTCCAATCAGGACTGCTCCTGCTCCCATTTTTCTCAATGTTATCCACCATTACATCTGGATTTGGGGTGTGCAGAAAGAGTTCTATTGATAGGTAATTAATCACTGTAAGACATTCAGATGACTCAGTGATGGGGGTGCCATGTAACAACACAGGTAGTAGACAAGGCAGAAAAGAGGCAGGCACTAGCTCGTCTGTGAAGTGCTGTTTTGTGCCTGGGGACAATTGAACTGCTTTACAGTTGGACAACTGGGGCACAGAAGATTTGATCATAGTCAGTCACAGATTATACGAGAACTAGAAATGAAATCCAGATCTCCTGAATTGTATCTTATTGTGAAGCATCACTGGTAAGAGACTAATTTATTTCCAGGCTCTACACATTTGACTTTGGCATGGGTTACAAAGAGTTCTTCATTGCACTTCTAATAGTTTTGTTATAATCTTGTTTTTATATTTTAGGTATTATTGAAAATTATTATAATGAGGCCACCTTCCTGGAACCACAACTTGAAATTACATAATGGGCACATCTACACATCACCCTACAGCGCAGTAACTGCTTGTACTGCGCCGTGTGTGTGTGGCACATGGTTAGTTTTAGCCGTTACTTTGCTGTAGCGCTGCACTAATGGGGGAGTGTGCTGCTACGGCAAAATAGCTTCCAGTCGTGCAGACTCACATGATCACTATGCCACCGTAGCACGTCGCTATGGCAATATAGGCCGATATATGGCAATGTAGGCCGTTTTATATTTGCTGGATGGAACTATTGTACACTTTAAGATTTAATTTAATTTGCAAGGAAAATAGTAAAATGTTTAATGTTCTAAGTTATTAGACTGTACTGTATTTGCTCATAAGTATGATTCTGTGGATAACATTTTCCATTACTTCCTTGAAAATCCACTGCATTGCTTTTTTTCCAGCTGAGTCTTTTAAAATGGGCTGTAAGCACCTACTTGCTTTTTTTTTTTTTTTTTTTACTGGCTAAGAGTTAAGAAATGCTCTGCATTGAAATGCAGTTTTCAGTATTGATCCAATTGAAAATGCAATGACTGTTTTAAGGGTGGACTGTATAACTCCTTTCTCCTATCTGTTTAGAAAACTGTAGGCTTCCTTTGTTGATCCATTTTTCCCACTGGAGATGGATTATGATTTCACACAGGGACTGAGGTAGAAAAAAAACACATAAATAGTCATGTTTATGCCCCCTTCTGCATAAATAGTCATCTTTAAAAACGTAACGGAAAGAAGGTCAAGCTGAGGGGAGGCAGACTTTTGGCACAGTGATATGGCTCATGCAAGTGACACAGCTTAAATCCCATCATCTCCTGCTTTCATCAGCCACCATTCCACAGAACCACAGAAGAGTTCAAGAAGCTCTGCTGTGGAGGGGAGCCTATGTTTTATGGAGAATCAGAACTGTAGGACTTGCATGGGTGAATGTGTGCATGGATGGCTGTGACAGCTTGCAGCATGCCTTCCAAGAGGGATTGGCATGAGGAGCCCAACATGAATGGTGAAGACTGGGAATTCAAGTAGATAGAAATACCTGTAGTGTGTCAGATCATTCCTCTCTGGCCCTCTGCTTTGCTTTGCTGTTTCAAAGATTGACACTTTTTATGGAACTTTGATCTTTTAATAATTGCATGTTCCTTGATGGACAGGACATAGAGTAGTTTGGCTGGAGTTTCATCATGAAGACAGCATTGGAGAATATGCCAAAAGAATAATGGGCAGACAAGTGGAATCCAAACTTGCTGTGTGCAGTATCTTCTGATTTGCAGTGACGTGATGAGACTCTTGAACACTTGCTGAGCACAAAGGGGAAAAGTGCCTGAAAATGCATAGCTAAAAAGACCAGGTGAGGGAGGAAAAGCAATAGAGAAATGGGTAAGACAGATGCTGGTGCTACATATCACATCCTGACGAAGAAGAAACTTGTCAGGGTTGTTGTGATCAATGCTAAAGGCTCTACTGTAGTGGACCCATTTTAGGCTTTTCTATGGCACGAGCACCATTTGTGCAAGTGTAAGCACATGGGGTATACAGTTTACCTCCTTTTGTCTTAGCAAGCTGTCAAAGCATTACAGAACTTCAGTGCCTTATTAGCACTGCAGAATTTTCACTAGATTTAGTATGCATATAGTCTTTGTGCATCAGTTTCCTCCTTTTTAATTAGGTTTTCCACACAGAATAGAGTCCAATAAGTAGTTCTGTTAGGGCTATATGTGGGCCTTGAACAGGGCAACAGATATCAGAGAGCTCCAGAAATAATTTTTTGAGGAAAAACTTGTCTGATCACACTGAAACCTCTTTGTCCTGGTTTTCATGTAATCTGGTAGCCTTCCAGAGGACCAGCTCCATTAGCTGACCCAGCAGAAGATACTCCTTTCAGAAACTCCTGTTTATATTGGACTGTCAAATCCTAGCAAGTGTTCAGCAGAACCAAGTTCAGTCTTAAATACTGTAGTGTCATCACATGCACACCCACACGCATGCAATCCTGCCAGGCCCTGGCATTGACAGTTCTGCCTGGTTCCTTTCCTGTCAGAGGGAAGGTTGGCTGAGGTGACCCCTGCTTGGATTGGACCAGGATGGCGAGGCTCCCTGCTGCCAGAAAGAAAGTTGAGTTTCCTCAAGAAGATGCTTAATACAAGGGGAAGGAGTAGACACAGATCTTTCCTTGTGCCAAAGGGCACATAAAGCTCAAGGCTGCTACAAAGCCAAAGGGCTTTGTAGCACCAGCTCTAACTGCTGCTGTCTCCAGAGTAAACTCCCCTAATGGAAAATGAAATATTACACTTTGGAGTTAGGCAAACTATTTAGAGGAACTATTAGGATATAGACAAAGGGTGCCTGTACACGAGCCAGGAGGCTGCAGCGCGTCGGAGCAGACTCGATTAAAATTAATCAAGTCTGCTGGAGCATGCTAATTAGCACGCTTCAGCCAGCCTGCATGTCTCATCTATCAGCATCTCCGTGTTTCATTTGACAAGCTTTAGATCAAGCTCCCCTGCCACCATTTTGAAGTGGGACGCTGATATACAAGACACTCTGGATGCTTTAATTAGAGTGACTCTTGGAGTAAAAATACCCAAAATGTTTTGAGGGGATTTCCTTCAGAAAGGTTCTGCCACAGGGAGGTTGGGCTGAGCCTGCCTCCTGGTTTGAGGATGTTTCAGATGAAACAGGAATTTCAGTGATGGGGTGTTTCCATGTTGCCTGTGGCTGACCAGTCTCGTCTGCTGCTAACATGCAAGCAGGCTGAAGTACCATCATAATGGGTCTGTAAGTCTTAAGACAATGATTGCTTTTGAGAGGTTGCAAGCCCTTTTGTGTTGATGCAGGGAGGGGGCATTCCGATAAACACGGCAGACTTGCAATCCAAGAGTAAGCTAGTATAAGACATGGCTGTAATGCTCCGAATGTGCTTATAACTCCTTTTTGAGGTGTTCTTAAAAATGTGTAACCCTGGGCATGATGCTACCTACGCCTTCACCTGAATAGTGGGATCCTGGGGTACCTAGTAGCCAGTGGTCCTGCTCAGCTCCCCGGGTAGCTGCTGCAGGGTCCCTGAGCGAAGAGCCTCCCCTTACAATCAGAGTACCTTGCAGACCATTATAAAACTACTTCCAGGATTTAATTATTTACAAGACAACATAACCAATGCAATAAAACAAATGTTGCACCACATGACCTGGCGATGGTGGCTTAAGGGTTAATGCTTCTTGGATACACATTACACTAGGGGAAGGTATACAAATTACCCACAATAAATGAGGAACCAATAAATAAATACATTGATACTCCAACTAATAAAGCATCAAGAACTTATTTACACAGTCTATAACTTGCACATGGTGTACTGAGGACCCTGTGGCACTGCCCCTGGCGGGGTGTCTCAGAAAGCAGGCTGTGTCTGTGTCCCTGCACAAGAGCCATGGGCTGTTGCTGGCGTCCCTCTTCAAGCTCCAGGGGTCTCGTGCAGCAGGTGGTGGCTTCTCCCCTGCAGTCCCTGCAAGAGAGCTGATTCCTGCCCAGACCCCTACCCTGGCTCAGCAGGGAGCAGTGTCTGGGCTGCAGGCTGGAGCACTTCCCCTGCCCAGCACAGCCTCACAGCACCCGGCAAATGTAGCCCCTTCCTGAGCCCTGCCTGCCCCAGGGCTTCTGGTGGCTGGAGCAGTCCCTGCCCCTCTAGCCCAGGGCTCCCTCCCCGGGGCCTTCTCACTCACGGGGAATCACCAGGGCAGTCTCCAGCAGTCTCCCCCTGGCCCTGCGTCCCCCTCCTCTGCTGTGCTCACCCTGCCACACAGGGACTTGCAGGAGGGTCTTTCCAGGCTTGGAGTCTCCTGACAGGCAGCTCCTCTCGGCTCCCAGGGGAAAGCAGGGAGAAGGGATACAGGGCAGTGCTCTCGGTGCAGCCTCTCGTTGCTCTTTCTGCAGGGGCTCTTCGAGGGGCAGCTGTGGGGAGATCCTTTTCCTGGTCTCCAGCCTGGCTCTCACCCTCTCTCCCCTTTGTTCTCCTCCCCGGGAAAACTGATCCCCTCTTTTAAGCAAGCCTCTCAGCCATTCCCAGGCCGGGACTCTCCCCGGGCTTTTGCTAAAATCTGTCATTCAAATCCTGCTGGGGTTACATCATTCCTCCCACTACAAAGAGGGCTGCCTCCAAAGCAGCTTCACTCGCCCTCATGGCCAACGGTGTCCATACTGGCATAAACTCTCTCTGCAGGCTCTTTCCCCCTGCAGGGCAGCCCATCCTATTCCTTCAGATGGCTCCATTTGAATTAAAACCCACGAGTTCTTAAAAGTGAATTAAAACCCTTTGGAGTGGGAGGACTTGAATAGCACGAGTAGCAGGAGTGTTTCTTTCCCAATAGACAGCATCTGTGCATCTCAAACCATCTCCGCGTGGAGCGCTGGTGGTGAAGTTCTTGGCCTCTGCAGAGACAGCTGGCAAGTGTGCTGGTGCTAATAGCTTAGTGGTCTACTTGAGCCTTGTGGCTTAGTGGGCTAAGATAATGAAGGCATGCCAGTTTCTGTAGCCAACTGTATGCTAAATGATGTGGAATCATTGCATCACATATGTCTGCCTCTGACTCCTCCGCCTGAATGACTGTGTCCCAGTTTATACCTTGGTCGGCTGAGCAAGGACTCATGCTCCTTCAGATCTGTTGTGAGTCACCTTAATAAACTGCATTTCCACTGTGCCCTTCTTGGTGGCTGAGTTCAAACAGGGTTTTTGATATGGAACTGTGCAACTGAACTCCTTTTTCATAGGCGGCTAAATGGGAAATAACTCTCACTCATTACTGGCCAGGGTCAGGTTTGAGTAAGTGAATGGGAGTTGAATAGCTTTATCCATTTATAAACATTGTGACATAACTGAGTTTTATTTCAGTTGGTGACCATGCAAGCAGAAGCCTAGGCCAGAAATGTATGTAGGGTTTACTCATTTCTACAGTTATTGCTACCCAGTCTAGTTGCTCAGTCTTTGTCATTCAACATTAACTAGAAAATTAGGAGTGCATCAATAGGATGTTTTTAAATGCTGGGAAATGTTTATTTACAAACACTGTCATTGATTCAGATTGCATTAATAACTAAATCAAGACCACTGTATTAACTATCTGTTTGCAATCCGGATGCAAGTCAAGGCTAGGAGACTACTATGGAAAAGTCTGATTTGTGCTACAGTGTTTGTGCCAGATAATACTGAAACCAGAGTAGAATATGCTTTATAGATTTAAAGGTTGTTCTGTTTGTGAGATATGTTTGCATGGCAAGTCATCCTGAATCAATGACATTTTCCCGCTTTGTTTTTATTATTTTAAGCTTGTATTTCAGCTTTTGAACTATGTGATTAATTTAGCATAGTTATGTGAAATTGAATGTTTGCTGTGGATATTATTAACTTTAGAGTAATTAGACTCTTAAAGAATGTTCCCTTTCCCTCACCCCCCCCCCCCCCCACCCTGCTTTTTTTTTTTTTTTTTTTTTTGTTTCCCTTTCCCCCCCCCCCCCCCCCCGCAATGTTGTTATTATTTTCCCTTTAGAGTTAGGAAGAGACTTTGAGGTATAGTAAATGATTTGGAGGTTTAAAGGGTTTTTTTTGGTAGGTCTGTTCATAAATTGCTTTACCGTTAGTACTTACAAAAATAAAGTTGAAATAGTCCTTGATTCTTGCTGGCTATTCTCATTCCTTTTGCAGAAAGGCACACCCATTATGAATAACATAATTGTGGTCTTCTTTATTCTTTGTAGACTTAACACATAAAAGAAAAAACCCACATGAATTAAAGCTAGAAATTGAAGCCAACCTTAGCTTCTGGACTATAACACTGCCTTTGGACACAGCTACTTTTAAGTCATAGGCAAACAGCCTTGTAGAAAATGGGTTATTTGAACAAAATCCCCATGCCTAAATAAGGTCTTACACCAGTAACATAGCAACTGTAGGTCCAAACTCACATTTGCCTAGAAAAATGGCAAGAAAATAGGCCATTAACATGCAAAGGGACTTGTTCATTCCCAATCTAATAATGTTGTTTTACCCCATTATAAAAAGGAAGAATTGAATGATTGTGTGATGTTAGCTCAACTTATTGCAACCAAAAAATCACAATGATTACTGCCACTTGCACAAGTAAAACATAACATAACTTAAGTGGTAGCCTTTACAGTTATATAATTTAGCTAACATTTAAGAAATGTATTAACTAAAATGGCTAAATAATGGTAACAGATGACTTTTATTATTTCAGTGAACTTAGTCATACAGTTGGGGTATTTCAATTAAAAGAAACTCTAAGAATGATGCAGGCAAAACATGTGGTTTGGCTCTTGAATCTTATAAACTGAAGTAAATACTCTTCATGCAGTAAAACATTTTGGAAACTGAATTCATCTTTAAGCGGAAATGAAATCAGGATGCCTTTGTACCTCAGTATGAATTATTGTTGGAAAGTGTGGATACTTCAGGTCAGTTTTTATTGACTAGCACTGATGATAGCAGTTGAATAACTCCCACTGTTTTTTTTCTTCAGATGTTTTCCTTCAGTACTTTAGAAGTTAGAGCCCATTCCTAAAACTGCTGGACATAGCTCTTACTCCTGGAAGTGAAGCAGTCCCATTGGATATTAATCAATAGGACTCTTCACCTATTACACTGGAGCCTCTTCTGTTTGAAGGCAAACCTGTTAATTTCAATGCATAGTAGTGGTAACTAAGTAGGCTATCCAGTGTGTTTTATGTTCTTATGATTAGAATAAAACTACTTAAAAAGACACTCCCCATTCAGTAAATTCCAGAATTATACCTTTGTAAATCAGACTACAAACTATCTTGAGACTGCACTGATATAACTTTTTTTCTATTTATTCGAAAAAGGAATATGCACTACATAATGTTGTTAAGATTCAGAGCTTTTAATTGCAAAATTCTGAGAAATTCAAAGCTTTTGTTATACATTGTAATTATAACTGTCCCTACGTATGTCAGCATACCAGGTATGGAGAGGTCATCTTTTGGGCCTTTCTAATCTTGAGCTGGAGAGGTCCCCAGAGTAACTCACACAGCTCTTGGGACTTTAACTTCAGCACCCTGAGATCCAGAAATGCTGCAGGCTAGACAATCTCCTGTACCTACCACTCCCAAAGCCTGAGATCTCTGGCTAGAAGTGGGCCCTTTTAGAGTCCTTTTACCTTGCTTGGCCCCTTCTGCCTAGCATTAAACCAATGACTAGATTTTTAAAAGAGCTCAGCATTCAATACACCAAAGCAATTAGAAAATCTGGACCCAATTGTAAAAGTTTAGCACTCATGAGACTCTCTCTCTCATTCTGTACCTTATACTGTATATGGAATCAAATATGTTCAGTGTAGTTACAGTAAGAACTATAACTTTGCAGTTAATGGCTTGCACACATTTAAATCCTCTGTTATAATGAAACACTAACAATAATCTGGTACTGAATTTCTTTGCTTTCTGGAAAGAGAAGAACCTGTATGCAACTCAAAGGATATTGCATCAAAAAACAAGAAGCTTGTTTATGCGAAGTGTGAGTTTGAAATGCTTTGTCAGATGAATGTATTTTACAAATCTTTTCCCCTTTGGTAGTCCCTATTCTAGAGTTAGCCAGAATCAAACCTTTTGTTTTACATTTTTTTAAATGTTACCTTTCCTCTGTGGTACCTTAGTACAGCAGTTGCAGTGCATAACTCTGTGACTTTGGTTACCCCTAATCCTAGTCTGGCTGCATTTTATTCCTTTATTGGGAATTAACTTCTGTTTACTTGCTGGTTCATTCTCTGTACTTAACTGACTACTGTGCTAATGGACTGTAAAGCTTTACAAATTGGAGGTGATGCTTGCAGAAATAATTCTTGCCATTGCAAGGGATTTCCTCTTCATACACATACACACCATCTTCAGCAACTCTTGGGCACACTGGATAAACTGTCTAGAAATGGGCTCTCAAGGCTGTGTCCCAGGTCTGGATAATTTTTGCTCATTAGTCATGCTGCCTCTCCACAAACTAATTTAGCTTCTTTCTTACAGCAGATTCAGACTAAATGGAGAGGGGGCTATGTAAAATTCTGCAGGGAGAGGAGATGGTTTGTTCCACTTCTCTTACCTCTTCCCATGTGAATGACAGCAGCCCAGCCTGTAGACGAAGCGTGTATGCGACTTGAGCAGCATTCTCACATTTGTGTATAACTACACAGTGTACACATACTTTTTAGATCAAGGGACTAATTGTATTGTATAGATAGGGAGAGAACTGGGAAACCATTTCAACAGAGGGTCAGGTGCAAAGCTCTTGTTTCTGTTTGTCATTTCACTTTGAAGGTATGTTTTATGTAGGGTGTCATAGTTTATTATATCATTTATGCCTTTTGAAGCTCTCTAGTAGATTGCTCAGACTATAACATCCCAATGCTCTTTCACTAATATCTACAAATATTCTGCATACCATTTTTTTTCTCCTGCATATTCACTGCATCTCAGGCTTTCTCAAAGAGAATATATGCTTGTTATGCTCTGACCTGAAAATGATTTCAGAACTCAAGAGCTTAGATGAGGGCATTCTTAAAGATGATTTTCTTTGATTACATTGCTTGAATTCTCTCACCATTGCCTGCTGAGATTTACAATCAATTGTCAGTGTCGGGCTCTTTTCCTGATTGATCATGAACCTGATTCTCATCTCACTTACATCCATTTTATACTTATATAACTTGTTACATTTAATTCATTCTGAGTAGGTACAACTGCCAGTAGGAGCTGAAAAGTAAGCCTTAGGCGTGTGTACATGAGAAGCTGATTGCACAGTAGTCTGATACTACTGTGCAGTTGCATCATGTCGCAAAAACCGTGATGCGATGCTACTGCGCAGTAGTGTCACAAAAAAGGCTTTCGCTGGCATTGAGCATTTATTTAGTACTTGTTTAGACAAGTACTAAATAAATGCTCAGTAACCGCTGTGCAGTAGCGTCTCATATAGACATGACCCTTGTGTCTGTAAATCCAATTTGTAGCCTTTGCAGGAGAGAGGTACAGGGAAAAGAGGCTTGACTGAACTGCTCACCTATATGGATAGTCATTATGGAGCTGACAGGCATGTGGTTTTTCTGGCATAGGTTACATGGTGACTATACTGCAGTTAAAATAGATGTCCTTACGTGACTGCTACACCTGTGAAAATCACAGGTCAAAATTCTCAAAGCCTAGAAATATTCTGTATCCAAACAAACACCCAAACAAATTAATCCAACAAAATATTTATTTTGCAGTACATTACCCTGTCAATTTTGGTCAGTGGCTGAATGGTGTATATTTCACACATCTTCGATGTCAGTGGAAGCTTTATAAATGTGTCAAGCCAGAAAAAAATATTTTTTAACATTTGTTGTGCTCTTCCTTTCCTCCCTCCTTACCAGGCTGGAATGATAAGAACTGATAAGGATGAATATTTCATCGAACCTTTGGAAAAAGGCAAGCAAATGGAGGAAGAGAAGGGCAGAATTCATGTGGTCTACAGGAGATCAGCTGTAACACAAGATTCCACTGATGTGCTTCAAGACTTCCAAACAGAAGGTACTGCAGATGTCTACGGTGGTTTCGGAAGCTATTTCAGATAGCTTTAACATATATTAGTTTTTGAAAAAGGATGTTTTAACTAAGGTGGTTGAAACATAAAGAGTTTTGAATGTTTTGCTGAAGTCCCCCATCAAATAAAGGTATATATTTTTTCTAATAGCAGTTGTTGTATGTGCCAGAGCAGAAGTTGGCCATATAATTTTGTTATTTTTAGGAATGTTGCAATATGATTGGCTTTTTCAGAAGCCTTATCCTATTCTCCTTAAAGTCAGTTGCAAACTCCTATTAATATCAGTGGTAGCAGGATTGTGCTTTTCATAATTGGGTACAGAATTGTGAGATATGGAAACAGAAATGCCTGCTCATGTGAGTGTTACATAAAAACACCATTATTATGGTGAAATAATCTATAAATCTTTTGGGTTGGTTTCTCTTCCCAGTGATAATGTGGAAATGGCTAAGACTTTTACTGTAGTGACTTTAATGATCACAATTCAAAATAATTGTCTGATAGGGTGTGCATTAATGTAGCCAAGAGTTGCCCTCTGTTTTAAAGCCAATGTGGTCGGTCCATTTGAAAATAATTACTTTGCAGTCTTATCTGTTAGACCTTAGATGGTTTTTTTCTTCTTTTTTCAAATGATTGAGTTGTCAAAATTCTGACGAACAAACAACTTTTTTTAAATAAAACTGGAAACACTCAACACAGGCTGGCTGATTCTGAAAAAGCTTCTCCCCTCATCTCCCAAAGGCAGCAAAAAACTTCTTGTGATATTAGTGAGTCATCCAAACCTGGGTATAGACAGCAGGATTCAGGGATTGTCTCTGATAATTAGAAAGGAGGTGCAGAGCCTGAATATTTTATGTTTTGGACTTTATCACGGTGTGGTAAAAGTCAAGGATCTCCATTCGACTGAACTTTCTATAATGATATATGCATACATGGGGACAGTTGGGCATAGGGTGGTCTCAAATAGCCCCTTTTGAAATCTTCAAGAGATGGACATTTTCATGTGTTACAGGGGAGGGGAACAAATCTGTTTGTGTTCACTGCTCTGCTTTTTCTCCCTACCTACTAGGCTTCAGGATAATCGGTATAGATTCTATATTTCTCTTTAGCCCAATGTTGAGAACTTTGGCTATGATGGTTCCATCTATTTTGTCATGATTTTGTTCACAAATTGACATTAGATTAGGCCAGTTCTCAATATATCACTTAAAAGAGTCCACATCGCATATCTTGTGGGAGAGTTAGTTTGGTTCCTCCTTTCTTTAGAGCAGCTTCTGCAAAGTGGTTGTTTCAGAAGTATTTTGCAATTTCAGCAACATTAGCCTTTATTTCTAGAACACTGAAGTCTTTGGCTAAGAGGTGAATCAAATGAGTGCTGCAGCCATATGTTATTAGCTTGGGGTTTTCTTCACTTTCTTCTAGATTTTTTCTCAACAATACATTTGAAGCATTGTCTGTGACAAAGTTATGTACTAGACATTTGAATTTTGTTTCAGTTTGTTATAGCTTTTACTGCTGCTTCTTGTAAGAATTGTGCTGTGTGTGCATTTCCTGATGTATCAATTGTTCCTGTATGATAGACAGTCCCTTCTTCTGTTGTCACACAAGCACATTTCCCTGGATCATTGTGGACATTGCTCCACCCATCAACACTCAGGTTACCAATTTTCCCCTCTAGACTATTTGCACACTGTTCAATTTCTTTCTCATACACTTTATCCAGCAGTTTTCCTGCAATATCTTCTCTGTTGAGTGACTGTATCCTGGTCGTAATGACTGAACCATGTCAATGAAATATATGTTCTCAACCATATGGAAAGGAGAGTTTGTTACAAACCAAACATTTTTTTTCATCAACTACCTCTTGCTGTAATCCGCCGGTTCTTATTACAAACTTATATATGGTTATTTCTGGATGATGGATATTTTGTTTTCTTTTTGCTACACAGGTTATATACTACATCATACTACATGGGCACTGGTGCCACCTTAGTCAAGTGGGGCATGTGCCCCCCTCCCGCCGACCGGGGGGAGGATCCCCCCACGGCCAATCTCAGAGACTGGGAAGCGGCCGCGGTGTTCTCAGTCCCTGGCTGGCACTCGCAGGGGGGATACCAGCGCTCTTGCCAGCCCCACCCCCAATCACCTAAGCAGAGAGCGCGGCCTGTTAGGGGGTATACACCCTATACATTGCCACTGATATACTATGTCACATACATTTGACTGGAACACTGGTATCATTAGCAGGTAACTCTGAAACTGTAGACAGTGATGATGATGTTGATGATGGATAATCAGAATCCTGTATGTTGAGGATGGAGCCTTCTGAACAAAAGAAGTCAATGCAGTCACTATAGTACTGTATTACTCATTTCACTCAATACTACTTTCAAGGTGAAACTGTAAAAGGAAGATCTGCCTATTTCAGCCATTATTTTATCTCACAACTGCATTAAAAATATGATAGTTCAATTAAGTAACAGTTATATTTTTGCTCAAACATTTTTATGAGCATTCAAGTAGTCCAGAAACCCATCCAAAAGAGATGGACAGGGAAGACAGGCAATCTTTAAGAAAGAAATATGAAATAAGAAACTTCACTAAGCTGGAGATCCTGCATGTTCAGACACGTTCCATTCATCATCGTCAAAGCAGCTTCCTCCTGAGAAGGAGCACTTCTCATTTCATTCAGGCCCACCATGCCTTGCATTTCTTTGTTACACTGCTTGCATTTTGTATTTATGCCTGTCTTACTCACAGGTAGAGGAACTTCATTGAAATATTCCCAAACAGGGTCTCTTTTATGGCCTAGCAAACCTGCTGTCGTGATAGGTTTTCTCTTCTACCATACCGTTCCCACACTAGAACTCAAATCAATGGAGAGGCTATACTCAGAAATTTATCCCTCAAGACTCCTGGAATATTCTGCTCAAAATGTTTGTCTTTTGTTTCTACTGCCCCTCTCTCCTTGCATTTATCGCCAGACTCTTCCTCCTTGCCGAGATCTACTCCACACCCAACAATCCTCTCTTCATTTAACTTCTTGAAACTTTCCACTTTTAGAGAGAGGTATGGGCTTGACTGTGTGTACACAGACTTGCAGAGAGACAATAGGGCTGACTGGTAGGTAGTCACGTCTGTTATCTCTCACCTCCATATACTACTGTTAACAAGGATGTTATCTATGGAGACCCAAATCCACAGTTTGAGAACTGGAACTAAGCATCACAGAGATGCTTAATAGGATCTTTTAGACTGAGCACTGAGTCCCATTTGATAGACTGGTGTTCTTTAATCTTTACTAATCTACAGAGGAGCCTCTGGGAACCCCATAAGATTGGGCCTGTAATATAGTCCATGGCCTGTTGTGACCTATTTATAAAACTTTACTAAAAAAGTTACATAAATATATTGTCTCATGTATATGACTATAAAGGTTACATGGATATATTGTCTCGTGTTATTATAGTATATAATTAGAAATTATAACCCCTATTCCATGATCATATCTTTGAGCTTCAACAAATTTTAAATTAAAACTATCTTTATATAGGTTTATTTTAAAAAATGCATCTTAACAAACAAAAATAATTAAAAAATCAGATATAAATAAAAAAAATGATATTTTTTATTAAAAGAAATTGTTGATTTTTATCTACCCTACGAGCGATTAATCTTGCAGTGTTTTTTTAGCTGCACAGCTAGTCGTCCTAGAGATAAACGATTGCTGTTTGATGGTTTCTTTCTCTAAAAGATTTCAAAGGATTTTGTCTAATCCAGTCTAGTCCCTACTAAATCTTTCTGAAGTCTATTTCCGTGTAGCAAACTACAGTATGATGCAGAGATGCCTAGGCTAGCTTACATACTGGAAGTAGCCTAGCTATAGTAACCTTGAACTTTGTGTCTTCATTTACCTTCCTTCTCAGCTGAGTTCTGGGCTGCCATGGCCAGACTGCGTCAGGTACTTGAGTTGGCCTAATAAAAATTGGCATGGCTATCTCTACATTATCCCATAGGTTCCATGATTGAACAACACTGATTCATAGGTTGGTCTATGCTGCAGCAGTGGTATCAGTGGTATATTTTTTCCTTTTGAGTCATTTACAAGCCTTGCTGACAGCCTGACGATGGTCAAGACTCCGTGCTTACTTGAAGATGGAGCAGGACATGGAGCTTTTGGCTTTGATTGGGCGAATGTATGGCAAGAAGTCCAGCATCTCCTTCTCTAAAGGGCACTCTTGGGACCCTGGACTTTATCCATGCACAACTTATACAAGCTTGTTGTACACTCCATGCTGCTGCTACAGAGGGAAAATAATGGGAATAAGGATGAAGATACCTCTGCTTTAAGCAGTCTAGAAAAGATGCCTTCCAATGAAGGGCCTTCAGGGAAGGGGGAGAAGGGGAGTGGGTGTTGCAGGTCTCCTCCCCTACCTGCTTAGTGATAGCAATGCTGCTTTCTGGGTACTTGAACTAAGATTACTTTAGCTGCCTATCAGTCAGCCAAGGAAAACCAGTGCCTTCCTCTTCTCCAAACCTAAGGGATTTTCCTGCTTTTATTAAGAACATAATAATAATATCCCACAGTGCCCAGCTGGGGAAGGATAGAAACCTTGCTTAGGAAGTAGAGGGGAAGTACATAGGGCGGCTATGCAAGAGAGAGCTTATGTAAGAGTCAAGTGTGGGGGTACTCTTTCAGCCTCCATCCTCATGAAATGCAGCTCACAGTAGACTGCATGGGCAGACAGTCAAAGCTGTAGCATGTATGCTTTCTGGGTTTCTTGATCTTAGCTTCTCCTCTGTGGGGCCCAGAAACTCATGGCCTGTGCTAGACTCATGCCTTATACTTTCTTTGCTAGGGGTGGGCAATTATTTGGGTTGGAGGGCCTGACCCGGCTGCATGCTGGGGACTCAGGGCAGGGAATGGGGTACAGGAAGAAGAGGGGAACACAGAGCAGCACAGGCCCATCAGGGCCCTGTGATAGCCTATAGCTCCTGGCCCCCTTCTCTCTGCACCTCCTTCCCCACCCTGAGTCCCCAGCATGTGGTCAGGCCAATGCCGTGCTGTGTTCCTGCACACCACTTTAGGCCATGTGGGTGCAGCTAATGCCTGACCCAGCTACATGCCTGACCCAGCTACATGTCGGGGACTTGGGGTCAGGCAGGAGTGATGCCATCTGCTCCAGCTGTGCTGGCATGGCACAGCCCGAAGCATTGCACGGGTACACAGAGCAGCACCATGTTAGCAGCATCCATGCCTCTATCAGGTCCTGGTGTGGCAGAGCCCGGATAACCCATGGCTCCTGGCCCTCTTCCCCCTGCGCCTCCTCCCCTGTCAGTGGGGAGAACCTTACCTGAGCTTTGACTTGCCCGGGGCCAGGCTTTCTGGCTGGTGAATGTCTTTGGGGCTGGAGCTGTGCATGGACAGCCTTGCTGGGTAGAAGCCTGGCCTGGAGCTCAGCACCCCCAGGTTTGGAGCATACGCTGGGGGCTCAGGGTTGGACAGGGTAGGTTGGGCCGGGTAGGCAAGTGGCTGATGCTGCTGTAGCCAGCTAAGACACAGGGAAAGCAGAAAGGTGCTAGGCACCAAAAGCCAGGGCAGCCATCGGCTGGATAGAGTTCTTCTTCAGAAGAGCAGCCACAGGTCAAATACAATCATTTGGCAGGCTGGATCCAGCCCATGGTCCATATTTTGTCTGCTCCTGTTCTTTCCCTTACTGGGGTTGTTATGTCCCAATAAGACACACAAACTTGGTTCCAGTTTGAGATGCCCTGCTAGCCTTGGTGGGGCTTCTTGGATTTGGCTTCTCCTTATGTGGGACCTCAGATAAGGTACAGCTTAACTTATGTTTTCAAGACTCCTTCGTCAGTCATAACCGCTGGAGAGCTCATTTCTGTATTAAATGCAAGCTTAGATTCTGGAGGATAAAGAGGGAGAAAAGACAACACTTCTGTCTACCAGTCAGATTTGAGTCTAGGTGATGCGCAGCAGAATCTGGTGTGGCATTCACTATTCAGGATATGCAAAGTCCATGGAGGCAGGCTGAACAAGAGAGTCTTGAAGGGGCTGTTTGCTATGTAGATTCCAGGTCACAGCCTGCTTTGGTCCACTTTTAGCAAAATAAACTAAAACCCCTCTTCCATGATGTTTCCAATAATGTACATTAATGGAATGCTTTGAGGTATATGGTACCTCAGTAAGGGACATTTTTAGATTATAGACTTTCATAAGGTCTCTTGGATGGTGCAGTCCCTTCCAGTTTAGATCTTTCCTCTCACTGTGTGACTTTCTGCTGTAGAATCTGACCTATTTTTATGATGTACATCTTTGTGCATCATATTTTGCCACTTATGATGTCATTTTGCAAAGAGCCTTACCCTGCATCTCTCAGTTTTTTAGGCTTTTTAAGGTGCTGGGTCCCAGCAAGCCTTTGTGTATGGGGCATCTCCAGAATCAGGAATTAAGCCCTCACCTGTTTGATCCTCAAAAACAGACAGGAGACAGCCCTGGGTCTGAATAGGATTAGGGCTGCCTGGTGCCGAATCCCAAAACTCAGGTGAATTGAGCTGGGGGAGCTCCGGATTCCAAACCTGGCTGCCTCCTGCTCTGTCCCTGGAGGACGCTCAGCTTCAGCTGGGGCTAAGGGAGCTTCTCTCATCTCTGGCTGCACGCACCCATTTGAAGAGCCACTCCACGCAAGCAGCAGGGGGTGAAAGGAGCTTTCCTCCTCCCCAGCTGCACTCTCCCATTTAAAGAGCCACCTTGCCTGAGCAGCTGGAGTTGGAGGAACTTCTCCCATGCCCTACTGCACACACTGGTTTAAAGAGGTGCCTGTTATGCAGTGGGGGATGGAGGGACTTTTCTCATCCTCAGCTGCACTTGTGCATTTAAAGATCCTCCCTGCACTAGTGTCTGGGGATGAGGGAGCTTTCCCATCCACTGCTGTTTGTGCTGGATAACTTTTTAAATCAGTGCTGTGCAGTGGGGGATGGGAAGCTTCCCCATTCTGCATTGCACTGTGGGGTCACTGTGAGCCTGACATTGGGGAGCCTCTCCCTGTTGTCTGGCTTACATCACTCAGGAACATAAAAAAGTGTGCGTGACTGGGGCTCCCAGCTACATGTCTGCTTTCTAAAGGTCTGGGCCACTGTGAGTCCAGGGTAAAAGAAAGTGATGTTGGGGTCATGGCATCCTGGAACTTCAAAAGCAAGTGTGGAGCTGGTAGTCGTAGCTGCATATCTGCTTCTTTATGTTTAGGGTGCCTGTGGAAGCAGTACCTGGATAGTGGGGAGCCGCTGGTTGTCCGTCCTGTGGATGCATCTACATTCACAGGGGACAGGATGCATCTGGGGAGCAAGGAGTTTCCGCAACTGCAGGTGACCCCTACGCCACTGGCAGCTGGCAGTTACACATTGGGGTTTGAAGAAATTTATGCCCCATTTTTAGAATGGTGTAACAGGCAGTTTCATTATTCAGGGAATGGGGCACAAAATTCCTCAGATCCCAATCTGCCATTGCCTTCATGTCTGCCAGCAGCCTGAGAGAAGTGCTATTTTTAAAAAGGATCTTTGTACTCTAGCAAGTCAAGGTAAACTTGAGACCTGCCCATCATAATATCATAAACAACTTTTAAAATACAATATGTGTATCCTGGAAATACCATATAATCCACTCCCCCAGTTACTTGATACAAAGTTCCCTTGATACAGGAAACACTATCATCTCCTCCAAAATGAGGTTGGAAATATGGAAAAAATCCCAAATACTCTTCAAGATGTACTGCTACCTACAGGCAGGGTGCTGTTTGTTTTGGCTTCTAGTATGTGCCGTCATGCTGTTATCTTGGTTATGTCAGTCAATTTTCTTCTTGTTTGGCAGTATATAGCACCAGGAGGGCTGTGTGATTTGTATACACTAGCCTGCATGTCCATATACATGCCAGAAGAAGGCCTGTAAGCTTAACTGCAGGTCTGTCAGTCTTAACTGTGTCCCTTTAACAAATCTTAACTTTACATTGTATTTATAGCTATCATTAATTACCTCCACATTAAACCATTTTTGCTGTACCAGGTATGCTTCCTGTCCTACAGCTGTATAATATAATTCATTTTCAGTATGGTCTTAGCCCTGACTCCCTTTTGAACAATCTGAGCAGAAAAGTAAATATCAACACTCTTATTGAACCTGGAAATAATCTCCCTGAACATTATTGCATACCTGCAAACTTCTGAGAATGATGTAGATACATCAACTGCTTGAATCAAACTGCCTTTTGAGGGTTTTTTCCCCACCAGAGTAAGTCTCTTAAACTATTTTCAAAGGTTTTTTCCCATCACTGAACTTCAAGTGGCCTGTAACTTGTAGATTCATCTTAAAGCTCACTTTTCACAGTATAGTGACTTTTTAGCCACTTTTTGGTCTTTGGGGATCTTTTAGTTCAAACGTGTTTTAGTTCAAAGCACTCCTCTGCCATTTCTCAGCTCTGATGATGCGCGGTGCTGCCAGTGTGTATCAATTTATGTGCTTGAGCAGACTCAATTAATCAGTTAATGGATTTCCAGCATGTTGGACCAGGTTCCCACGTGTGTAAGTGCCCAGAAGGTACTAAATTTAATGTACAGTAGCAAACACCCATTAATGAACATGTAGACATGCCCACTGTTGATAAAAATGTGAAGACTGATTGATTTTCTTGGTGGGGGGAGTTGTATGGTCATGTTTGGTCACTTGGGATGGGGGTTTTTTTTGGATCAACACTTCATTTTCAAATCTTTTCGTGTTTTCTAAAATTTATTTCCGAATTGGAAGCCTCCATTTTAGAGAGTTGTTAATCTTTTTTTTAATAAAAAAGATCTTTGGAGAATTGGAGAAGAGACATCCATCCACTTTAAAAATGAATAATTGTTGAAATGACTGTGAAATACTATATTTTTTCCAGTACTTTACGTATTAGATGTCCTACTTATTGATGGGATCATCACACTTCTGAGAAGGAACAGTAGCATGCACACGCTCAAAAGTGTTTCTACAGGAAACCTTAGGATGTCTGAAACTAATGGAATTTTAAAATTTTCGCTTTTGCATCAGCAAAGCATAATCTTGTCTTTGAAGCTAGCTCTTGTGCAGATTCCTGTGTTGAAAATCCATGGCTGTTCACAGCCCCTTTGGGGAGTGGTGTACAGTACAGTAATTTTTGATAAGTTATTTTCTGCACGGAGTTTCCTCTCCATTGACTTGAATTGCATCCAGTTCTAGGCAGGTGCTGCCATCCTGTCTATTTGGTGAATGCCTTAGTCTGAAACCTGCTTAAATTCTTAGAGCTCAGGTCTGCACTGTCTGGCTGCACTAGAGAGCAAAGTGCTGCATCTACTCCTTTCTCTTATATGTAACAGTCTTCCTTTTTTTTTTCCTTTGCTTTAGTGCTCAAGCAAAAATGCAGAAGCAGCATTTCTGGGCAGAAGAGTGAGGGGAACTGGGGACAGAAAACACAGAATAAAGAAATCTGGCAGAATAGACTATGCAGCCTCTGTCTAGCCCAAGGGCGGGCAATTATTTCAGGCAGAGGGCTGCTTACTGAGTTTTGGCAAGCCATCAAGGGCATGATAGGCAGCCAGGGCAGATATATATTAATTTTCTAAAATTTTTAGGGGCCCCGTGGGCTGGATAGAATGGCCTGGTGGGCTGCATCTGGCCCATGGGCCACATTTTGCCCACCCCTGTTCTAGCCAGTTGTCTTGAAAGTTAATGAAAGAAGAAAGGATGAGAAACAAAGAGCTCTGACAAGTGGCTAGTGATTTTTTTTTTGTGGGGGAGGCTTGCAAAGTGAGCAGCCTGAGGCCCCTTGAAGAAATTGGGCTTTCAGAAGATGCTGATCATCCAGTCTCTAAAAACCAGGGCACCCTAAAGTGGGTCAAACTGGGCATCCACAATGCCTAGTTACTTTTCAACATCTTGGCAAAAATATTCACTTCCCTTTCCCTAGGACAGAAGGCAACATTAGCTTTCTTATCACAGCTGCCTCTCCCAAAACCCACAGTACAGAGGCTTTAAACAGGCAATTCCTGCATGTTGAAAAAAAGGTAAGGTGCACTTCAGCAAAGCAGGCTCTGCACCTCTTGCGAGCACTACTGATAACAACTCCCAACAGGACAAGATGGAGTAAAGAATGAGTGGGCATTAAAAGCTGGCAAGAATTGCAGCTTCTCTTCTCAGGGTCTGCATCTGAGCTGCCCCCTCATAGTCCACTGACTGAACAAGAGGGTGGGGAGTATAGAGGGAGTCCAGATTCTGTTCCACCCATCTCCATGTACTGACCATCGATGCTGGCTTGCTACGTAAATGCATGTGCTACTCTCCTGAAGGGCCACATCTACACCAGACACTACTATGCAGTGGTTACTGCGCATTTATTTAGTACTTGCGTAAACAAGTACTAAATAAATGCGCAGTAACCTGAATTACTGTGCAGTAGTGTCAGTGAATGCCTTTTTTGTGATGCTATTGGTGCAGTAGCCAAATACTATGCACTAGTATCATGGTTTTTGCCATGCAACACAGCGCAGTAGTATCAAGCTACTGCATAGTCATCATGTCATGTAGATGCACACAAGGGGGATACATGTCAATTCTCAGTGCTTCTTGGGGAGCCCTGCATGGGTGCTTTGGGTGGCACTGCATTCTGTTCCTGCACGTGCAATGGATAAATGTCATGATTTAGTCCAGGAGCGTCCAAGATCTCTCCTGTGGAGACCCACCATCCCACCCCTGGTGCTGCCCTGGAGGCTCACATGGCTTATGCTAGATCAACCCTGTTCACAGAGCCCACAATATGAGCTGCATGCCGAACTCACTCTGGCTGGTCCAGGATGCATGCCGTATGTGACATGTGCTTTGGAGCCTGTGCTACATTTAGTACCCGTTTGGGGCCAGCCTGGAACCATATGCCAGATCCAGTGCCCACAGTGCCTCCTGTGGCCCATCCAGGATGTAAGAAGTACATGCCACAATGCCTGCTCTGCATGGGCAGGGCATTGTGTGGGGCACAGACCCCAGACTGGCCAGAGCAGGTGCTGTTGGTGCTGGATCTGGTATGGGTGGGAAGGGCCTGGGGGCCCGATCCAACCCATAGAGCTGGTCCTGTGCTGTTTACCCAGCCCCTGGACTGGTCCTGTGCCTCTCATATGCCCCACGGACCAGATGAGTTTGACACCCCTGAATTAGCCCAAAGCAAAGCCATCTGTTTTGTGATTCAGACTGACCCTAGTCTCAGTATAAGATACAGTTTTAACTTCACTCTATAGCTAGAAACTCCCATGACACTTGGATTCTGAGACCAGTAATTTATTTATTTCAAATTTCAACTCTAAGACTCCTAAGTGCCCTTTATTCAATCGGTATTTTTTTAAAAGAAACAGTTGGATTTCGGCATGTCTCTGCTCTTTTTGAATATTTAAGTTAATTTTAAGTGCCTGAGACTATACCAGGGGTGGGCAAAATATGGCCCATGGGCTGAATCTGGTCTGCCAGGCCATTCTGTCCAGCCTGTAGGGCACCTAAACAGTTTAGAAAATTAATATTTATCTGATCCTGGCTGTCTGTCAAAGATTAATAGATTGTAAGTCTGGAAGGGACCTCAGAAGATCATTAGGTCCAGCCCCCCCTGCACCAAGCAGGAAAGACCACTGGGGTAAAGTGAACCCAGTAAGGTGACCATCTAGTCTCCTCTTAAATATTTCCAGGGTAGGCAATTGCACCACCTCCAGAGGGAGCTTATTCCACAGTCTGGACACCCTAGCTGTGAAGAAGTTTTTCCTAATGTTGAGCCTGAAACAGTTGAGACCATTGCTCCTGGTTTTCCCCAAAGGTGCTCTGGTGAACAGTTGTTCACTGCACCCTTGATGTACACCCCTGATGTAGCAGTAAGCTGCTACCAAGTCCCTTCTCAGCCTTCTGTTCTTCAGGCTGAAGAGTCCCAGGTCCCTCAGCCTTACCTCGTATGGCTTGCCATGCAAGTCTGTGATCATACGGGTGGCCCTTTCTCTGGACTCTCTTGAGCTTTTCCACATCCTTGTTGAAATGCGGCTCCCAGAAATGGATGCAGTACTCCATCTGCAGTCTCACCAATGCTGAGTAGAGTGGAAGAATCACTTGTTTGGGTTTTTTGGAGATGCATCGATTGATGCATGCCAGAGTATTATTTGCCCTGCTGGCTAGAACGTCGCACTGCCAGCTCATGTTCATATTATGGTCAGTTATTACCCCCAGGTCTCCTTCATTTAGTTAAGGTTGGTAAGACGAGACCTGCCCACACCAAAACCATACTGGCTTGTCGCTCAGAATCCTACCTTCTGCAAGCCTATCGTATATAAACTCATTGATGAATTTTTCCAGGGTTTTCTCTGGGATAGAAGTTACGCTAATTGGCCTAAAGTTACTTGGGTCTTCTCTGCTCCCCTTCTTGAAGATGGGCACAACATTGGCCCTCTTCCAATCCTCAGGGACCTCCCCCGAGCACCATAAGTTTTGGAAGAGCTTTGCCAGGGGTTCCACTATGACTTCAGCCAGCTCCTTCAGCACCCTCGGATGAAGTTCATCTGGGCCTGCTGATGACACGAGCCAGGGGCAGTAGGACCCAAGAGAACCTGGCAGGACTCAGAAGAAAGGCCAGCCTGGCCCGGCCTTGCCCCCCAGCCCCTTCCCACTCCCCCCCTCCACCCCCACAACTGGAAGCCTCTCTGCCCCAGCTTTCACTGCTTCCTGGCACGCCCACTAGCCTCTAGCACTACATGGCCCCAGGCTGCATCGCCAGACCGCAGGAGCATGGGGCCCATGTGTGTGTGCGCACACCTGTGTAGTGAAGGAGGCACAGTGTGTGTGTGTGTGCGTCTGTGTGTGTGTGTGTGTGTGTGTGTGTGTATTTGTAGGGTGAATCCCACCCCCCCACTATACACATGCACCCGCACCCCCCCGCGCACTGCCATACACAAAGACCCCCACGCCCACACCACCTCACACACCCCAGCCACCCTCCCCACCACACAACCCTTCACAAACCCAATACCTACCCACACCCCACATAACCACACACACATGCTCCCTCACCCCACACCCATCCCCTCCACACCTATCCATCACCCACACACACCCACCCTACACCCCACATAACTACACACCCACAGTCCCCCACAAACCTATATCCACCCCCCTATGCCCTTCACCCCCCCATTATACAAGAGTAGGATTTCCTTTTGAGCTGTTATGAGATCACCTCTGTGTACACTACACAAACACACCTAAATCAGGACAAAAATATTTTTTGAAATCAAATAAATGAATGTTGTCGATGTTTCATTTTTAGAATAAAATTTGGTATATTTCTGGTTCTGAGATGGCAAAATCCCTTGCTGAAAGGAGTATTTCCAGGGGTAAGGGGAGGGACTTCTGAGGGCAATGGTCACAGGTTAGGGAGTGAGACTTCCAGTTCCAAGATGATGACCGGGGGTGGGGCACCTATCAAGGGGTGGGGCTACCCATGTGGTTCTTGATAGCTTGCCAAAACTTGGTAAGCGACCCTCCACCAGAAATAATTGCCCGCCCCGGACTATATTTTTACCAAAACAGTTCTAAATTCATGGGGTCTGAGTGAGCAATGATTTAATTTAAGTTATTGCTCAGCCCTGCCATTTATAATCTTACTTTAAAGAGCCCACAGTTTAAATCTGTTTTAAACGAGTTTTTTTGTTATTGGAAAGACCTCCATGTTTTGACCCATATTTGAGTTACTGTAATTGATTTTTAAATTAAGGAGGTCAAGTCACCTGAGGGGGAGGGAATGGGAATTCTGTACTGAGCGTTTTTAGAAAGCCATTTACTCATTTGAAAATTAATTATACTAGGCAAGTGGAGTGTTCTGTTGCTGATGTGGCATTTTGAAAGGTTATCAAAATATGACAAATCTTTTCCCAATTTAACCTACGGGCTCTTACTTTTAAGATATCATAATACAGAATCCAACTTTTATCTTACAGAATACAAAATTTATATATTGTAAGCATGTCTTGCTTGCTGTAACTTTGCAGGCAACATCCTGAATGCTTTCTGTTTATGTCTTCTAATTAAAAAAATGACACCTTAAACATTGAACTCAAACAGCAGTGTCTAGTGCATAAGGCTACAGGAGGGAGGCAGGACTTGAAGTCTCTCCAATATTACCCTTGATGAATTAATTACCTTGGACAAGTCATTTACATTCTGTGATCTTTGGTTCAGCTGTTGGCAAAATGAGCAGAAGAGTAGCTATTTCCACTATGTCATAGGAAGCGTTGGAGTTTTGTTAAACTTTTTTTTTTGTCTTTGAGAGCCCTGAATATGGAAATGCAAAGGATTATATCTTGCTGTGGAGAAACTGCTGCTAGGAATGGTTTGCATGTTATTTTAATTAACAATTGAGTGCTCATTTTAGTTTACAACTTGCATCAGATTTAAATTATCTAGACTCCCCAGTACTGCAAAGCTGCTGCCTGAATCATATCCACCTTCAGAGATGGATAAAGAGCTCAGAGCAGTGTACTTTGAGTATCTTGCAGACAGGAATGTACAAATCAAGGCCCTCTGCTCTTTGTGAATACCAAGGGCGAGATCTGAGATTTTGGCTCTATGAAGTCAATGAGAATTTTGCGATTGACTTCAGCAGAGCTTGGCAATATCTTCTTTGTCCTCAGATACCTTTCATAAGAATAAAAATGTACATCAGCATCTGTGGTCAAAGTTTTTTCTTAGCTGATCTGTGGTAATGAAGTGGATGGATAGAATTAATTTGATGAAGGGGGAAGGGGCTGGCTCATTTTCTGACTTTCTGGTGTCAATTTAACTTTCTGGGATTATGTTAAGTATTTTAAGGCAGAATTACTAGTGTTCAACAGGGAAGAAGCAAAAAACAAGGCACCCATATCACAGTAATGCTCTCCTCATGTTTCTCACCTGTTATTAGACGCTGTTATCATTCTACAGCAGGACTTGAGAACCTTATAGGAGAGGTAGGACACTTTAATGGAGCTAGGTCCAAATGTTGGCCACCATTTTTTACTTGGCTGCACCTGCCACTTCCCCCTGCAGTGCTAACCTGCTGCTGAATTGCTGCCGATTGTGCTGAGACTGCAGGCTGGTGGGCCACATCTAGCTCATGGGCCGTAGTTTGCTAACTAGGACTGTGTGAAGCTTCAGTTGCTGATTCAATTCAGAGGAGATTCGGCCCAATTCAGCAGCCGAATCTGTGAATCCGAATTGAATCGGGAGACCAATAAAAAGGTCTGAATTGATATGAAGCCTCCGAATCAATTTGGAAAAAGATTCAGAGGAGATTTGGAGATTCACTGATTCGGGTAGTCCCTGCTCGCCCCTGCAGGGAGCTGGACTTGGACTCTGTGCTGGTAAGTAGGGTGTGGGGGGGACGGGGACTGAAGCAGGGGGGCAGGGACCATGAGGGGACCCCCACCAGGCCCCATCCTCTGCCTGCTCCCCCAGCCCCCCTGAGCATTCCCTGAGCGCTGCCCACTCTCCCAGCCTCGTCAATGGCTGCCCCACCTGGCCCTACCATCCTGGTGCTTTAAAAAAGCAAGAAACCCCCCCACCCTGTACTCACCAGCTGCTGTAGCAGCTGCCGGAGCCGCTGGGGGCTCTGCCACGAGTACTCCATGCAGCGTGCGGCAGTGCGGGGCAGCGAGGATTGACCCCCCCAGCCTGGCAGGAGCCGGTGAGTGCTGGGCTTTATTATTTTTTTTTCCAGTGCCAGGATGCTGGGGCTGGGCAGGGCAGCCATTGACGGGGCTGGGAGAGTGAGCGATGGATGGGATCCTGTTTGATTCAGAGATTCAGCCGTTTTGGCGGCGGCTGAATCTTTGAATCAGATTCATCAGAATCGGTTCAGGACAGTGATTTGAATCACCGAATTGAATCGCTGTCCCCAAATCGACTGAATCCAAAGTGAATACTAGCTGCTTTGCACAGGCCTGTTGCTTACCCCTGTTCTATCTAGAGTGCATCCTTAGTCACCTAAACCCTTGATTATCCTAACTGTGAATTCCATTTTTGGTTGGTGAGTTTGGTTGCTGTTTGTTTGTGAGTTTGGTTGCTTGGTTATCATTCCTAACTGGTGACTGTTGATACTGTATTGTTGCTTTCTTTTTACACTTATTTAAACACAGAATCTTTACCAATAGCTACCATGTGAAATTTAAGACCAATGTGGAAAAAAATGTTCTCTCTAAGCTTTACTATATTTAGTGTCTCTGCTGTTATCTTTGGGATGGTTCTGCATTAACCATTCTGTGTTAGCATGTGTTAACTCTTCACAAGATGCTGCAATTTCACTTAGCCAAACAAATTCAGCTATGTAAATGAGTTTTCCAAAGGGGTTTGGATAATTGAGGATGTACTTTATTTATTCCAGAATTTTTTTTTTTTTTCTCTACATCTGGTCAGCCATTCTACATTGTTTTAAGGATGTCGCTACATGGTTTCCCTTACCATTGCTATATCGTTGTGGATATGATTGTTATATGTATAGCCTTCACTACCACTAGGCTGTTTGGAACTTTGTTGGGCAAGGTGCCCATATACCACATGAATTAAAAAAGGAAAGAAAAGAAAAAAAGGAAAGCAAGATACCTGCTGTCTCTATGGCATTAGGCTAGATTATCCTGCAAGGACTGGCTGTTTGAGAAGAGACTGATCTGCTTGCCACGAAGACCAGCTACAATAGAGCCTAATGGCGAGTTCTTTCTAGCAGAGAAACTGAGGGAAGAAGCTCCTTTCCATGACTGTCTAGCTTATGAGTGGCCTTGAAGGAAATTTTCACAGGATGTGTCAAACCTGGGAGTCCCTGTTTCATGAAAGAAAACTGTTCCAAACAAAAATGAGTAGAAGCAGATGAAGAAGCAGAAGCTCCATCTGATTTTATCTGCATGATAAGGGGAAGATTATCAACTAAGTGCAAAACTTTGCATTCATTCTTCATCATCTGCAAGGCATCTAATCATCTATTGAGAAAGCAAACTGTTAGTTTGATTTTCAAAGAAGGTGCAGCTTCTGAGGAAACAAATTAATGCAGTTTTGCTTTTGGGTACTACAGTAAACATGTACATACAGAATTTCAGGTAAATGATGAACTAATGAGTGGTATTTTTTAATGTTTTAGTTTGCAGGATGTTGAGTAGTGTGGTTCCTCTGCTTTAGCTGTGGTGGGTTAAGGTGTTATGCCTGTGTTGTGTTAGGGTTGACAGTAGTCTTATTTAGAGTTTAGATTATTGTTTGTGTAGATTGGTTTGGATAGGGATGATCCTTTATGAAGCAGGGGGCTGGACTAGATATCCTCTGGAGGGCTCTTCCAGCCCAACTTCTCTATGATTCTTGTGGTTACAGTAAATATACTTTATGAACTATGTCTTCTCTAATTCTCTCCCAAATGTGAATAAAATCTCAAAAAAAAATTGCATTCTTCTATTGAACAATGTTTGGTTTTTTTAAGGAACAGAGACTCCTAAGAGGGGGAGGGGAAATTCATTGTCAGTGGATTGTAGAAGTTAAGTATATTAGCACCCATTTAAACTGTAGGTTGAACTTTATGAAGTGTAACAAGGACATGACATGGTTTCATATTAACCCCATTCCTGTTCATCCACATGTTAACTTTGCTTCCCTGTTAAAATGCAACTTCAACATGACATTTTTAATGGCTCCATCCAGCATAATGGGGAAAAAATGCAGTTTTCACAAGGGTAATAATTATGTTAACCGTGTTGTGTGTAGAATCAAACCACTTCTGGAACGGGCCATATTGCAGCCTAGTGAAAAGACTTCTGGAAAATCCATAGAAGTCTCAGTGGGAGACATGCAGTTAAATCCATGAACATCATGGTGCATATCTGTTCTGTGGAGAAAAAGTAGGATGTAATTCGTTCTAAATATAGGCAGCATTTTAGAGCTGGTATCAAATGCAAGGCGGGTTCAAGGATTGACACCTGAGATGGATTTTCCTTTTCTAAGCAAAAAGCTGAGCCATTGAGTGAATACTACCCTTCTTAATCTGTATCCATTCCTTTATAGTTTAGTGCTAAAAATCAAAGGCACCAAGCACGATGTGTCCAGAATAGTTTGGGTGATAACTTTGCTTTGCTGTTCAATGATATTCTAATTCCCAGCAAGCTAGGATATCCCTTTTGGGAGTAAAAATACCTCTTATGAAGTTAACCTTTTTTTAAACTCAAATTGGAATCCCATTTGAAATTAGACGATGTATTAGTGTATTTTATGCATATGTTAGAAGTTTATTTAGAGGAAATCTGTATTTTTGTTTCATGTTTCAATGTGACAGCCTAATGCATTTGCATAAATTAATGTAACATTTTACTTACAGGCTACTGCATTTGCATAAATTAATGTAACATTTTACTATAAGAAGCATCCCGTATTAGATGAAATATTCTGTATATGAGAAGGATCAGAGTGGGATGGATTTATTTTTGCCTCAGATATTTTTCAGCTTTAACACTCGCTTGCAACATTGCATGGTCTGTTTTTTTATTCTAGAAAGTGACAGTGAAAGGAAACAAAAGTACTTCAGACTCCCTTGTTGGGGTGAATCTTAAGATTTTGATAAGAAAAGAAAGTGAGGTGAATAATTTAAACCTTGGACATGAACATGATTTAAAAGTATGTGAAATGTCATAAATGTTAGTAGTCTGTTAAAACACAGTCACAGTGTGGTGCAGCATCAACAATAGTCTACTGAGATTCCTTCCTCAGCTTAAGAAAGTCCTTTGATTAGTATTAATTTAAAAAAGCTGGCATGAGCCATGAGTTTGATATATAACACTGCATGAATGCTGGCATCCTCAGTAGCATTAACTTTAATGTCCCATTTAATCATTGCCTTCAGCAAAAGCCATCACATTGTATCTGAAAAATATATAAATGATAACTATTTTGACTCTTTTCCTCTGAAATATATTCTAAAACTTCAGGTATGGTAAACCATCATTTGCTCAATAATACTAACTAATGTGCACATGCATACTATGAATGAAAAAACTATCCAAGCTAATGAGACCACACAAGACCTTGTAGTAAAGAAAAGTTGTGACTGTTTGCATTTAAAGATAAAGAAAGCCTTCTTTATTTAGCTTCTCTTGAAAGAGAAAGAGGTCACAGAAATGCATCTGTTGACAATAGTGATCCAAGTGACCTAAAATCTCCCAGTTGTAATGAGTCTTCTCAGCTTTAGAAAAGGTGATCCATGAACATGGAACATGGAAGATGGTATTGTCTCTACAACCATTGGCCTCTGACCACCAATTGATTCAGCAGTGAGAAATGTCAAGGAACAATTTCTTCTTTTCAGGTATTATTACTTCTTGGAGAACAATGTCCACTTTCTGATCAACTGCTGGAATTGCTAGCCCAACTAGCATGTAATATGAGATTGAAAGGAGTGAGAATCATAGGACATGTACCCAGATACAAGCACATGTGGTTTGTGGTGCCAACAAACCACATGCATGGAATGTTAAAACATGCTCCACACTGCAGATTTGCAATGCAGGGGCAAAATTTACCAGAAGCAAAAAAACCCAAACCAAACCAAAAACAAAACCTTGGGGAAAAAAGTGGTGCGGTGCACGTACAATAGCAAGCACCAGAGCAAACTGAGGCTTGGTTCTCCAGGGAGATGCTCTGGCTGCCGGCCAGAGTGTTTCCGCTCCTCCATTTGTGCCCCGGTTGCTCTAGCACACTGAGAGCTAGGAGGAGCTGGGCAAGGGCAGTCTGCCCAAAGTGGAACACAATGTCCTGCAACAAAGCAGACACGCAGGAGCATGTGCTACAACACATAGTGGCACAAAGCAGTAGCACATCTCTGCTCATCTGTATGCGGCCATTGTGTCACTGGAGTTTAAGACTGAGATTGAGGTTGATATCATATGGTGGGAATTTACACAGGGTTCTAGACTACTTTGGAAAATAGCTGAAATGCTGATGTGATGTTGAAATAACTGGGATATAAAACGTTTCTCCTTGCTGTTTGGTACCCTCTGCAGCTGCATACACACATCAGTAACAGCAGCTTGCACTTCATTGGTGCATCCCAAGCTGTGTACAGAGGTGGGCCCTAAGTCCACCACTCATTTCAGTTAGATCTTTGCAATGATGTCCTTTGCTCACAGTCAGTTTATTTCCAGCCCTCCACACTGGGCTGAGAAATATCTTAGCTTTGCAGTTCTAGGTTTTCAGGTGTTTAAACTCACTAACTTCAGGGTTTTCCACATTATAGGTAGGCAGCGGGTTGTCTTGAACTTGCTGAGCTCTCCCAAAATTCTCTGTTTACTAGAGCTGCACCAATACATTGGTCCGATATTGGATTGGCACCGATATAAAGAAAATTTGCTATATCGGAAATTGGCCATATCAGGCTGATAATTTGGCCAATAAATGGCTGGTGCATGTGCACAGCTGCCGCGCAGCACAGGTGGCAAGGAGCACAGCCTGGTAGCGTGGAGAGCTGCCTCCACCTGGAAAGTCTAATGTGGTAGAAGGGAAGGGGCTGGGGTGGCAAATCAAGGCCCCCATGGTGAGGAAGGGTGTGAGGCTGGGGCAGGGACTGGCAAAAGCGCTGCCCAGCTGGGACAGGGCAGGCGCGGGACAGGGCAGGCACAGCACAGAGCCATGGCTTCTCCAGGGGGTGCGAGGGGTGGGGCTGGCTCCCACCGGTGTGTGCTGCTTGGCCTTGAGCCACTGCTTCAGCAGCTCGTCTAGCAGCTCCCGCTGCTGCTCCTGTCACTCATCTGCGAGGGCATGGGGAGGGGCATGTGCTCCCGGATCTGCACAGGTTAGGGCAGGCTGGGGTGGAGGCTGTGCCAAGCTCTTCCTGGCGGGGTGGGGCTGCAATGAGAAAGGCCTTTGGCAAATTTGTGGCTGCAGCCCCACCCCGCTAGGAAGAGCTTGGTGCAACTCTGGCCCCAGCCCGCCCCGCCCTGCAGATCTGGGGGCACGTGTCCCCTCATGCCCTCCTGGACAAGGGGCGGGAGTTGCTGGACAAGCTGTTGGACTAACAGATCCCGGCTGAGCGGCATGCAGTGGCAGAAGCCGCCCTGTGCCCTCCAGATGAATCGCAGCTCCATGCCATGCCTGCCCTGGCTGGGCAGTGCTTGCTCCAGCCCCTGCTCCAGCCTCACACTCGCCCTCACCGTGGGAGTCTTGATCTGCCCCCACCATGGCCCTCCCCTCCCCTCCCCCCTTACATCACAGACTTACCAGCTGGAGGCAGCTCTCCATGCCCCCTGACTGGGGATCGGAAATCTGATTGGTATTGGCTGGTATGCCTCCTTAAAAACAGGCCATCGGTATCATCCACAAAAATCTCTGTTGGTGCACCCCAACTGTTTACTCAAGTTTACATACAATATTTATATGTGGCATTATTCAAATTTCTTTGTTTCACTGAGACTTTGAGAACTGGATTGAGTTAGTTTTTTTGTGGACTTGGAAGATGCCAGTTAGCTGGGGTCTGTGTCTTTGTGAAAAGTATAATTGTGTGAGAGAGAATTTCTTATCTCTTTCGCTCACTATCTGGGAATGCTACTTGCCATGTTCTGTTTTATTTATTTTGCTGGCTAGGCCAGTTGTAACATTTGCAAAGGTTCATTCTTAAACAGGCTCTGTGGCCTGCTTTAGCCATACTTCCAACTTAGCATGAGTTCTTTGAAAGTAGCTAAGGCTAACAATAGGTTATGAAAGACGCATTATTATTGCAGTAGTATTCTATCTGGCTACATAGTTTATTGTCAAAAGACAAAAGAGCAGCTAAAAGTAGCAACTGATGTTATATACTTTTCCTAAAAGCACTTATTTATTCTTGTCCTAGTTTAACATTACTGGCTTTAATAAAAAGATTCTTATTCTACTTTCCTGGCTACTGCTTGTGATTTAAATGAAACCTTATCGATTCTTGATTGTATAGCACCATAAGCATGTCATTCATAACTCAGGCTTTTGTTAGGTCCATAGTGTGTGCTGGTCAGTGTGGTCTGTCAGTTACTGACCAAATCTGCAGCCCACAGGTGCTTTGCTACATTTCATGCTTCTACAGAGTCTTCTAGTTGTGGACCAGAGTGCTTTGCAATCCACAGGAGTATGCAGTGCTTTCTGAAAATCAACAGACTTAAGGAACTCCTTGGAAAATGCCAGCTCTTAGCTGTTAGTCATTTTTTTACTACCAAAAATAATAGCAAAATTCTTCTGTTGTAGAGAACTCAGAAGGAGCACAACAGTGACGAATATTTTTAACACTACAGATTTCTATTTAAAATCTCTGGGTTTATCTTGTGAATCATGTTTTTACACTTAATGCTAACATTGCGTGTTACCCATGGCACCCTTGAAAGAATCTCAAGGCAGCCCGAGTGCAGTGGTACCCTGGTTGAGAATCATTTGGGTTAGATGAGCATTTTTCTGGAGTTGTATTTGCTCCCGTATCATTGAAGTAGCATTGACTGGCTCTCATCTTGAGGTCTCTTCATCTTTTCTTATCTATGACTTTTCATGGCCAGGGCACAAGGATGATATTGCATAGGCATGCTCGACTTCTTAGTAACTTAATTCTTGCCAGATACTGAATGCTGATAGATCTCATGTAAAGTTTGTGGTGTTGAAGCTCAAGGTCAGGTCCTGGTCAGACCCTTGACTGCATATCAAAATCTTTAATATGTTGATACCAAAATGTCCTTTCAATTGAGAAGATAAAGTAATGCTTACTAGACAAGTCTGTCTTGGTTTTGAAAGTGCAAAACAATTTCACTTCCAGTGTCTCGTGAAGGGACTATCTTCTCCTTTTGTAACCAAAGAAACATGACCAAGAAAGGTATTATGCTTGTTCACCTTTTTTTTTGTTAAATGTTTTTTCTGCTTCTGGCTCTCCCATATCTGTATTTCAGAGGTAAGCAAAAGGTTCCACCCTGTTCTAGCACATGTACATTCAGTTTTCTGTAAACCTTCTTGTTGCTATTTATTTTTCATATAAAAAAAGAACCTGGGGAGGGAAACTGGGAGTTCAGAATTCCACAAAGCCATGTAGGAAGGATAAACTCCATGCTGTTTAGCCACGAAGGCCTGTCATATAAGTTTGTGTCAACTTAAAGGAACAGCCTCACAACATAACATCCAAGTTGGATATTTTGGGAATAAAGGACCTGATCCAAAGTCCATCATAGGTAGTGGGAAAACAAATATTTACTTCAGTGTGCTTTGGGCCTGGCTGCTGGACCTGGCTCCAGTGTGCTTTGGACCTGGAGGAGATGGGCTTTGGATCATATGTTCTTTGAGCTGGTCACAGTGTTTGATTTAGATTTCCTTTTATTCTTTCATTAGTTTTGCATGCAGGTTTTCTTTGAATAAGTGTAATGGTGTTGCTGACCTTTTAATTTAAAAGCATGTTGTAAAAACTTTCTATTTTCATATTTTAACCTCAACTGCACCATCAGTTTATATACGTATGCATATATTTAAGCACAATATATTCAGCCCCCAAATACTCTGTATTAAAGTGACTCTTGTAATTACTTCCTAACAGTGGGAAACAAGGGATAGGGAGCCTTTATATCCCAGCTTCCTTTCAAGATTTTTCATTTTCCCCAAAGGACGCAAGTGCTTGTGTTGTTGGTGTGGTTGCCATGGAACTTGGTTTTGAGTGGCTTTGTCCCAGGTGGGAAACATGTAGGAGTAAGAAATGATTTGGGAATTGCTCCTGGTTGCCAGGGAATGAAACCATGGAACAGAAGCTGGGAGAATGGGAAGACTATTGCCTACTTCTGAGACCCTTAGGACTTCTCAGACACTCTGAAGTGCCTTAAAGTAAGAGTCGCCCCAGTAGGTGCCTTAACTCTTTCTCTGCAGAATTTCTCAGGACCTGTGTTTTCATGAAGGTAGGCCTGCCTTTTCTGTATGCTGTGCTTTGTTCAATACAAGAGCATCTAATGCAGCAACTTGACAGGTGTGTTTGCATCCTGTAGGGACGTGGTGCAGTGTACTGTGCAATAAAATCATTTTTCATGTGCCTGACACTATAATTGCAGTCAATATTACAACATTTGGTTTAAAAAATAGGTTTTGATCTGGTTGCACCTATTTGTCTAAAGAGGCCAGTGTCTTAACCCAGAACTGCTAGAACTTTACTTATAAGGGGACTGCCTTGTTCAGCATTCAACTATAAGACACTGGATTATAGGTGAATGCACAGCCCTCTGTGGTGTTGGTCAGTGGGTTTTTTTCCCAATTAAGTCCAAGACAGTTCTGCAAAAAAGAAACATTTAGATAAATAAATAAACAAACAAACATATATATTTGAAAAAAATATATATTCACAATGCATGGGAAAAAGAAGACAAGGGGGGCAGGGAAAAGAATGGAGAATACAGTAAGTCCCCTTTCCAGCAGTGCTTAAGTATAAATGTAAGTGGGTGTGTAGTATCATTTTGTACAATGAAATGACTTGCCTTCCTGAGTGTTAAACACATGCTTAAATATGGGTATGTCTGTTCTGCAACCCAGCCTTTGTTTGTGGCTCATAGGCATACCAGATCTAGCTTTATACCAATAATGATATAGTTGTAGAGGTCAGAACCTGAGTCTGGACTCAGGTAGTTAGTCCTCACTGAGCTGCACAATACCCTCAAACTAGCTGGTTCTAAATCTATGTGAGTAGCAGAATAGTCAGATCCCATATGGCTAACTGGTAACCTCAGTCATAAATGCATCTTTCATACTTGCTCTGCAGTGGGTACAGACTTGTTTAATCTGTTACTAAGAATTCCTTACTTGGCATCCGTTCTGCCTTGAATTGGAATTCAGCATGCCATTTTTAGCCAAAAAGTGTCTCAAAAAAGACAACCTAAAAATTGAGAGAATTGTCATTGGATCCAGATATGTAGAGCATAACTCTAAGCCCTAAAAAACTGGTCATAAGGCTCTCTTTGATCTGGTTTGTGCATTTAGTTAGTACCTCACATTAGAGGTACTACATTTAATGCACAGTAGCGAGAGTGCATTATTGAACATGTAGACACACCTAAGGAGACTAATCTTGTATCCCTAGGCTACACATGGGGATATCCATCTGTTTAAGTCATCCTCAATTCTGGGCAATAACAAAGGAAAATTATTCTTAAATATGACCAAGGATAAAGGCATGATTCCTGCCCCAAGCACCTAGAGCCAGAGTAGAAAAAACTTAGAGAAGTCTGTATGAGGTGGGAACTGAAAAGGAAGAGAAATCAGTAGGTACAGCTACTAATGTTCCAAAGTGACTGCTACTTCATACTAAATCCTCTCCCCACCCACAAATTCAAAAGTATATAGGAAGGAGAAAATATTTGAAGAATCTGTGGAGAAGGAAATAGATGTGTTCAGATTATTTCACAAGCATAAACTACATTTAAAGGGGAATAAGTTTGGTGCAAGTGTGATATCCCTCTAACAGAACAGTGCTTAATCTTCTGGTCGTGCAGGCCAGTTCCAACGAGGTGTCAGCATGCAGGGTCAGTCTTTGGTAATTTGGTATATGGGCTCCTGTCATCTGGCCTGTGGGGTTTCCCACAGGGCTGGCAATATGGCAGTGGGGGAGCAGTGATAGTGTTAATTGCTGTGGGTCTAAAATAGCCCTGCGGGGGCTGGAGGCTGAACAGCACTGCTCTAACACAAACTCTGTGTTGTTGCAACAATACTTTCTGTCTCTATATCATGATGCTACCGACAGCATTCATCGCCTCTCTGCATAGCACAATAGTAGGTAGGATCTCATGCATTTCCTGCCAATGCAGAAAGCAGTGCACATCTGACCTGTGAACGCGTCGATCTTGCCCTGTGCAGTTTTGCAGTTCAGTCATGTTCTACCACAACAGCTGCCAGTTTCCAAGATTGTATTGCAAGTCTCTCAATATTGGTGTTTCTCTTATCTGTTTTTTGGTTTGCTTCCACCAACGTATGGAGGCAAGTGATGACATGATATGTTAAAAAGAAGACTCCATTGGAACAGAATGCAGCCTGACACCCCAAATGCCAGGAGGTATAATAAAGATCCCAAATTATGTATATTGTCACAGTCTCATGGCTCGTTAAGCCATTCTTATCATTTTGGAGTCTGAGACTCAAGATTTTTTGAACACTTGTTTCTGGTTGGCATTGTTCTGCTACAGATCTTAAACAGATCTGTCTGTTTAAGTCAGCATGTGTGCATACATGGGAGGACACATACAGTATTTACATTTGCAAGAGAAATTTGAAATGCACTTTGATATTAATTCAGTTTCTTCATAAGGTGAAGAAACTTTGGCTAGTATTATGGTACTCTCTCTGCTTATAGATCAGAAATGTCCCCTTTCTTCTAAGCTTTCTAAGTAGAATACGTGAGAGGCGGGTAAAAAGTGCTTTGAAGTTTGCTGGGTGAGAGTAGCAAGAGCAAAGGGATGGGGTCAGGACATCTTCTGCCTCCAGTCAAGCCTGAAGGAATGATTCATTTTGTGACCTCAAGCCAGTCATTTGACCTTCCTGTGCTTCAGTCAGCGCAAGCTGTAAAACTAGACGAAAAGCAGGACCCTGCTGAAAACCAAAGCATGTATCAGAGCAGACTTTCCCTGGGAAAACTAGTGAATCAGGAGGAGAAAAATTGCTTTATTTAGATTAATTAATCTGAACCAGAGGTAAAAAACATAAGGAAATGAGTTTCAGACAGATTATGGATGCCGATTAGTTGTTCATATCTTTATGTGGTATCATCTAAACTTAATATCAAAATGTAGTAAATATTATAACTTGCTGCGTAACTGTAAACCACACAAGGAAAATATTTTTCTAGTCAAATTCTTTTACAGTTGAAGAATTGTTTTAATAAGAAAAGGGTTTTTATGGAAAAAATTATGCACAGCACGATTTTTCCTGTAGTAGCACAGATTTATAATTTCTCAACAAAAGTATAGAGTGAGATTTTCCCTCCCAACGATTAAATTTTATAACAATAATGATGTTCACAATGCCAAGCTGCCTGCCTATACAATTTCACAGTGCAATACATGTTAGCGGGTGGGTTTTAGTGCTCTGATGAACAGCTTGTCACTAATTTCCATTGAAAATCAGTAGGAGCCGAGGAACTGACTCATGCTTCCACCTCTGAAAATCTGGTTAAGATCTGTCACTAGGTAAATTTCAGAAATCCACCACACTTATATCTGTTCATCACCCTTTCCCCTGCCCTGATAGACTTATTGTTTCAAACTTTGGTTCTTTTAGTGTTCTAATACTTGGCACATGAGAATTACTTGCTGGAAAAGAAGAGGAGGGAAAGAAAATTTTAGATGTGCTTTGAGCAGATTTAGAGGGAACTGGCCCTTAATCAATAGCCCTGCTTTTATTGCCATACATGTCACCTTCACGGCCATACATGGTTCCTGTCCAATGTGACCTACCATAGTTGGTATATTTCACGAAGATGTCTCTTAGAATTCTGATGTCGTCAGTTTGTTTTTATAAGCAATGTATAGATAACATGTAATAGCCAATTTATCTTGTTTGTGTTGTGTGGGATATAACAGTATTGAGCAATCCAGGCAGATAGGGATCCTCATGGAAATGATTAATGTGAGAATATCCTTTCTTCTAGTAATTTGTGCTCCCAGTAGGATGAGGTGTACTTTACAGGGTTCAGAAGTATATACATCTTTCAGAAGTTTAACAGTAAGACACCACAGTGTAACAGCATGACCTGGCTGTTGATTGGTTTGAAAACAGGTATCATAACCAAAATGCTGTGTTAGATCATTCTTCTGAGTATGCCATTAATGTAGGGTAGGTGTCTCAGGATGTTTTTTTAGGATTCTGAAGGTTATTAGAAGACATTTCAATCTGATTCTGCAATCTTGTTGGAGGAGAAGACAGAATCACGATCTCAGGAAGTAGGGTTCTCCGGCTGCAGTGACATCACAGCTCCTTAAGTTACTTCAGAATGCAGGAAGGAGGCCAAATGATGATAGGTGTCAGGCATTGTCAAGCTCAATGTGGGGAGGAAGAAACTGGCTGCTGCCTATTTGAGTTATGGAGAGGTTTGTGGCTTTTACCACATTTCCTTCAGATGGACTGGCAGAAGATTTCCACTTTAACTTTTCCTGTGAGAAATTAAACAAACATGAGGTGCTTGTTTTCCTTTCTGTACTATGATTGACAGTGCATTTTAAAAAAATCCTTGGAAGAGTCTGGGGAAGCCTTTGGATAGCTGTGAGCAAAGGCACTGTTTGGTTTATGTCTGGGTTGTGGTTTTATATCTGCAGTCCTTTAATAGGTCTTATACCTTATTTATCTGAATGCTTCATAGGGGAGCTGCAGGCCTGTTTTGGAGACCTTTGATGTAAAAAGAGCCTTCCTTTGCATATGTTTTTTTTTTCTTAAAGGACCTTTGTACCACCAAAGCTGATATTAACAGCCTGCTGGGGATTCTCTTTGTGTAAGGGAATACCCAACTGTTCAGCCTGTTCCATGGCCCAGCGACATGGTGGGGATATGTTGGGAATAGGAAGGGACATGGCTGAAGCACCTTGCTGCAGGAGAAGTGATCTTCAGTGTTTTCTCCTGGATTTCCAAGGTAAAAGACATTTTCCTGTGGATTTTTAAGTGAGTGCGGTATGTACAACTGAGCAGCTTTGCATGTTGTATCAGGGGAGTTTTATGTTTGGTCTGGAGGTATTAATTCTGTCAGGGTGGAGGTGGTATTTGTAAGCTCTCTAATTCAGCTAAGCCACTCTTCCTGTGCCTAAAACTCCTCCATCCCTTGCTTCATGGCAGGAAGCCCTTGACCTTTAAGCTTAGTCTCTGAAGAGCTTGATGAGGGCAAGGTAGATTCCATTCTCTATTCTTGCCTCTCTTCTTTCTTAGTGTATATGAGTATTAATAAGGGAATTGGCATACCCAGGGTTTGAGAATCACTACAGCTCAGCTCTGAGGGCTCTGCCTAGCGTTTTACCTACTATGATGGCCAGTAGTGTAACTAGGGTAGGGACAGTGAGGGGGCATCTGTCCTGCACACCAACTATAAAGGGGGTGCCAGAACTCCCCTGTCCTGGGAATCTTTGCCATGGGCTCATGTGCCCATCCATGTACTCCCTGCATTGAACAGGCAACTTGACGCAGTAGCTGAGAGCTGAGCCAGAACAAGGGGCCACATAACTTCCTGTGGGTCCATGTCACCACCAGCACCACTGGGAGTGAGAGGAAAGCAGCAGGGTGATTAGTGACTTGGACTTGTCACTCTGCTGCAGTGTCTCATAGAACTGTTCTGTGATGGTGCAGGTTACATACAATTTCTGGCTCACAATCTGAGCTAGTCACTGCCTAGCCCTAATTAGCCTTTTGCATTTAAATGTTCACAGGTTTATTTTAAAGCTTTTTATTTTATTTTATTTCTTTACAGCTGGAAGTAAAATGCACGGTACCTTTAATCCTACTGACTGTTCAAAGGCCGGATTCTCCTGAGCTCATTCCTG
>NW_005841912.1:2514902-2553760 GCF_000455745.1 Alligator sinensis
CTAGCTGGAGTCATCTAAACCCAGCCCTCTTTCCTGCCTATGCAGGGGGTCGGACTCAATGATCTATTGAGGTCCCTCCCGACCCTAGCATCTATGAATCTATGAATCCTCCTGCTACCACAGCGCTTATCACTTTTCAGGACTGACCCCAGGGTTTCATATTTCCTAGACCAGTGGTTCTCAACCTTGTTAGACTCAATTCAGTTGGAACTCCTCCTGCTACTTTCTCCTGATATTGCTTGGTATGTGAAGCAGTAGTAGCCTTGGGCCCCCACATTACAACTTTAGGGTCACTTTTTTCTGACAATATTTACATTGAATTCACTTTTAATTCATGAATCCTCCTACCTCCTACTTTGAAATGTGACTGATGGTCTTGGACACCATCCCTTTATGCTGTTTTATTTTTATTCACAACATAAGAAGGAAGAATTCAATGTTTTTTCTTTATTTAACAAAGGAATAATTTTTCTGTACTGCTACACAAATTTTAAAGTTTTTTTTTTCTTTAGTTAGGTATGAAAAATGGAAAGCTTTAGCTGAAGAGGACCCAATCAAGATAGTTCTGAGCACATGAAACTGCTTTGCAGTATTATCTTCAGTGCTAGTAACCACTTGACCTTTGTAATGAATGTGCATATGCCCTTGCATGGTAGGTAGCTACAATCTGACTACCTACTTTGCTGTCTTGGCCTCGGGTAAAATATTTCAGCATAAGGAAATTCTGTTACTTTAGGAAGAAAAGTCCCTCCCCAGTAAATCTATAAACAGATTTTAAGGCAGAGGTAGTGATATTCAAATAGTGATATAACAGTCAGTGGCAAATCTAAGTTCTTTTCTTTCCTGCAAATACATAATTCATTCTTGGGGCCTTCTATTGATTTTTTTTTTTCTCTTTCTGACTCCACTGCCCACTGCTACCAGTGAATTGTTTGGCCAGTTCTCCTTGAATGTTGCACTTGAATGGATTTTAAGTCTGCTACAAAGCAGGATATTTACTTGACATGATATATACATAAATACATATTGAAAGGCTTTATTCTGTTTGCTCAGCTTATATCAGTAGATTGAGTCACATCATTTAGCACTTCTGTTTACAGCAATTGCTTGAGTAATAATGAACTAATAATTTGTGAAAAGTCTTTGGGCTTCAATATGGATCAAATCATAAGATCATAGGAAAGTAGGCCTGGAAGGGATCTCACAAGGTCATCTAGTCGAGCCCCCTGTTCAGGGTAGGATCAGCTCTGACCAAAACATTCAGCCAAATGTCTGCTCTTGAAAATTTCCAGTGAAGGCAAGTCTACGACTTCTTTAGTGCCTGTACGAAGTGGCAAGTATTCAATTTGGATTCAGCTGATTCAGAAGGGCAGTGATTCAATTTGGTGATTCGAGTCACTGTCCTGATTTGAATTGGCCAAATCAGATTCGGAGATTTGGCTATAGAGTGTAATGGGGAATCATTAAAATACCTATAACTTCATAGTTTCATAGTATGTAGGGTCAGTAGGGACCTGAGCAGATCATCAAGTTTGACCCCGTGCCATGGGCAGGAAAGAATGCTGGGGTCAAATGACCCCAGCTAGGTGATTATCTAGGCTCCTTTTGAAGACCCCCAGGGTAGGAGTGAGCACCACTTCCCTTGGAAATTGGTTCCAGATCCTAGCTGCTCTGACTGTGAAGTAGTGTCTCTTGATATCTAGCCAGAATCTACTCTCAGTCAATTTATGGTCGTTATTCCTCGTTACTCCTGGTAGTGCTCGGGGGAACAGGGACTCTCCCATAGCCTGCTGGTCCCCCTTGGCCAGCTTGTAGATGGCCACCAGATCCCCTCTCAGCCTTCTCTTGTGGAGGCTGAACAGGTTCAGCTCCCATAGCCTCCGCTCGTAGGGCCTGCCTTGCTGCCCCCTGATCATGCGAGTGGCCCTCCCCTGGATCCTCTTGATGCTGTCCACATCCCTCCTGAAGTGCGGTGCCCAGAACTGGACTCAGTACTCCAACTGCAGCCTGACCAGTGTCGCATGGAGGGGGAGGATCACCTCCTTGAACCTGCTCTGGATCCATCTGTGGATACATGACAAGGTGTGGTTAGCGTTCCTGACCACGTCCCCACATTGGCAGCCTATGTTCATAACTTTGTCTTTTTTTTGCAGAATTGGAGTAAAACAGCAGGGATGGTAGCCCCTTCTGAGGGCATGAAACCTGCCAGGTTTCAAGGAGATAGGTGCAAGGTTTTCTGTGAAAGTGCACCTCAAACTGTTGAAAGCAAAACTCATATCACTTGTGTGTGTCAAAGGGTGTAGGTTGTAGCCATGTTTGTCTGAGGACATAGGCAGACAAGGTTCTTTGAGTCAATCTGTTATCTTTTATTAGAGCAACTGAATAGTTGGAGAAATATATCTTAGCAAGCTTTCAGGTTTAAAAACCCTTTGTCAGGCCGGGGAAGCATCTGCAGTTGGGGTGTGTGCTCTTCCGGGATGGAATGAGTAGTAAGACTTGGACTATTTAATGGGTCTCCTGATTCAATTTGGATTCGGAGATTTGGCCACCGAATTGAGCTGAATCTCCTCCAGATCAAATCAGCTACCGAAGCTTTGCACAGCCCTACTGACCACCCTAATAGTCAGAAAGTTCATTTTCATCTACAAGCTCAATTTCCTCTCTAGCTGCCTGAAGCCTTTGTTTGTAGTCCTGTCCCCTGAAGCCACAGAGAAGAGTCTGTATCCTGTTAATAATTAGATATTTAAAGATTATTACCAAATCCAACAGCTCCTCCCTCTCCTACCCCGCCAAGTCTCCTCTTTTTCCAGACTAAATAATCCCAGTTCTTTCAGCCTTTTCTCATAAAATGTTTTTTCCAGGCCTAGAAAACTTTTTTTGTCACTCTGTGCTGGATTCTTTCCAAACTGTCCACATCCTCCTTGAAGTGTGTGGCTGAAAACTGGACACAGCACTCCAGGTGAGCAGAAGAATTACTTCCCTTGATTTACAGTAGATACTTCTGTTAATACAATCCAGTATGTTTTTGGCGTTTTTTTTTCCAACAAGGGAACACTGTTGGTTTATGTTCAGTCTATGGTCCACTGTAACCTTCAGGTAGTTCTTTGCAATACTGCAGCCTACCTTGCCACTCATTCCTAGGCTGTATTTATACATGCAGTTATTCTGTACCAAGTGCAGAACTTTGTACTTATACTTGTTAAATTTCATATAATTGGTTTTAGACAATGTCTCCTGTTTATCCATTCTGGGATCCATTCTAGATCCTAGCCCTGACCTCCTGAGTGTCTGCAACTCCTCCCAATTTGGTGTCATCTACAAATTTGCAAAGCCTGCACTCAGTCCCAATCATCCAAGTCCTTAGTGAAGCTGTTAAACAATAACGGAGCCAGGACAGACCCCTGGGAACCTCATGTGATACCTGTTTGCATATCTTGTGAAATTGACTGATATGCTATTAAATTCATGCAAAAATGCAGCAGTGGGTTGAGTGTACCGTGTTGCAATGTTAATTCTTAGTGCAATATCAGACTCTACTGTGCAAAAGTGTGGACAGTAGGAGCACTTATTTTAAGGGCTCCATGGCTTCTGAAAAGTGGGTTGCTACTTTTTGGGTGCGTCTATACAAGACACTATGGCAACATAGCATCAGTGGGCACGAACCATGATGCCAGCGCTGTGTCACTGTAGTGATGAGCTACCTTGCTATAGTGTGTTGCTACAGCAGCGTAGCTCCTAAAAATAACTGTGCGCCACTGGGACAGCTTGTGCACAGCAGCACACGCTGTCATTGAATACTTCCTAAAGCAAGTACTGAATGATAGTGTAGTAACAACTGCATGATGCGGGGATGGAGGGCACGGCATGTGTAGACATGCCTTTTGTCTCCTTTTCTTGGTTATGTTGCTGGGGCCTTTGCTACCCATTACATATAATACACAATTAACTTGTCAATTGCACTATAAATTTAGACTGGCCACACACAAAGTAATTATCACACAATTAACTGGTTAATTTTGCAGTAAATTTAGACCAGCCGCATGTGCAACGTAATTATCACACAATAAAAATAACTATCCAGCTATAAAAAGCACTGGCAATGCGTAGGGGGCACATGCGGGTGCATGTGCATCCCCTGAGCATGAGTGTGCACCCCCTATGAAAAGGTGCCGCCAATACTGTTGGCGGTGCCTGCAGGCAGTCACTGCTCGCCACCCAGAATTCAGTGTGAGGGGACGTTAAAATCATGAGGCCTGATAATTAAGGAGGTGGGACTGTCCTGCCTCTCTGCCGTGTCAATGGAGAACAGGCACATGCAGCCCTGCGCGGGCTCCGAGCAGCTGCACCACAGGGAGGGGGAGAAGCTGCTTTTCCCCTGCACTGAGTACCAGTTTGTTCCCTGCGGACACTGCTCAGTCCAGACGGGCAACTGTGGGGCATACAGTGTCCGGGCTGTGTGCTGCTCCCCACTGGTACCGTGGGGCTGGGGCACTGGAAGTGAGGGGGCGCACAGGAGCCAGTGGCAGCTGGGCAAGAGCACGGGGCCTGCACCGGTATCCTGGGCCACCACTGGCGGGGCCCAGAGCAGGGCAGCAAGAGCGTGGGATTCCAGCTGGCAGGGGTTTTATGGAGCCAGGTCAGCTCCCCCCTCTCCCTGCTGGCACAACCCAGCCTGGCTCTATAGATCTCCGCCAGTCCACACCCTGTGCTCCTACTGCCCCTCTCTGGACCTTGCCGGCACTGGCCCTAGGACATTGGTGCAGGCCCCATGCTCCCACTTGCTTCCACTCCCCCCCCCGCCAAAAAAACAAACAAACTGCTGCTTTCCCCACTTGCCTGCCTGCCTGCCCGCTGGCCACTCTGCACTACCTGGCTCTCAAACCCACGCACACAGACATTCCCACATCCCCACAAACCCCCATATGCAATCACTTCTGCATATACAGCATAAACATACAAATCGGGACAAAAATACTTTTTTAAATTAAAGTAAATATATTATTGTGGGTGTTTGATTTTTCCCCTAAAATGGCAAACCTTCTTCCCCAAAGGAGTACTTCCAGGAGTACTTCCAGGGGTGAGGGGAGGGACTTCTGGTGGCAAAGGTCAGAGGTTAGGGGTGGGACTTCCAGTCCCAAGATGGTGACCAGGGGGCAGGCACCTGTCAAGGGGCGGGTCTACCCATGTGGCCCTCGACAGCTTGCCAAAACTCAGTAAGCAGCTCTCCCCCCCAAAATAATTGCTCATCCCTGGGCTACACTGACTTATCTTTGTGGTAGGTTCCCATGAGCATGTTTGTTCAATATGGATCATGTGTTTTGTAGTCATACTCAGTGTTGGCTGCATTTAATCAGCTTCAAAGCTGGTTTCCATTGATGAACACATGCTGCTTTTGGCACCAGTTTATTGATACTGTGTTTCATGAGGTTTCCTTATATGCAAATATGAGTGTTGGGTGCAGCAGACTTGGAGATATTGCTTGTACACCTTTTGTGCCACATAGTATTTTTGTGTTCACTGTTTATCTGTGTTTTACTTGTTTTAAATCTCCTTTAATTTATCCACCAAAGAATAATTTGTGTTTCTAGCAGATTCAGTCACTTCTAAGACTAATCTTAGGGCATGTTTCACTCATGGCAAATGACATGTTGTAGATTTGTGAAGAATACGCTGGCGTAAAATAATTACTGAAGAACCAGTCAGTGAAAATACAAATTGAGGCAGTCAGTGGGTGAGAGACAGGTCGGGGGGAGAGCGGAATGTAGACCTGGTGGTTAGAATATAGGTGGTAAATAGTATAGAGGTTACCTGGGATATCAGGTATTAGGCAGATTATATACAGATAATATGCAAATAGCAGATAATATGTCACAAATCCAATGTCTGTATTTAGTCTGTGATTTTTTGTACCCAGTAGGTTGAAGAAGTGAAGTTCGTAGGCTTGTCTGCAAAATGTGTTTTGTAAATTCCCTTTGAGGATTAGAACTGTGAGACTGGAGAGAGAGTGGTTTTATGAGAAATGTGCCCCCACAGGTAATTGGGTATTCTTTTCTTTGATAGATTTTCAGTGTGTGTTCGTTCTGGTACATAGTTGTTTGGCTTCTCCTACATATTTTCCATCAGGACATTTAGTGCATCGGATGAGATATAGTACATTTCTAGAGGTGTAGGTGTAAGATCCAGGAATGTTTATGATTCTGTTGTGGGGTGTAGTTATTGTGGGGATGGTGGAGATATGTTGGCAGGTTTACATTTCTTGTCTGTCATGGTCTGGATCCATTTGGTATGTTTTGGGCCATAGGAAGTTTGCTTCTGGTGATGAGGTTGGCGAGGTTTGGTTCTTATCTAAAGGCTAGGATAGGTGGCTCTGGGAAGATCTCTTTAGGAATTGGATCTTCTTCTAGTATGGGTTGTAGTTCGAGGATTTTCCGTTTAGGTTCCAGGGAGGGAAGATATATCATACCTAATGGTGTCCAATTCATGGGGCTTTTCCTTCTGTACTGCAGCAGTTCTTCATATGCTATCTGGGTGGCTCTTTCAAAAGTTCAATCTGTATTTCTGGAGGTGTGTCCTTGTTGAGTGAAAGTCCAGATTACTTGCCCAGACTCTAGCCTTTTGATGTCCCATATTTAAGATGCTCTTATAGTTTATTTCTCTGAGAGATACAAAAAAACTCATGGTATTTTTCAAGGGAAGAAAGGTTGAGGGGGGGAAAAAAACTATAACAGAGCATTCCCTTCTCCTCAGGTTATTGACCATCCTTGTCTATACTAGTCTGAATTATTTTCCAGGTGTTTACTACTTCATTGTGTAAGTGTGCGGTATTCACAAAGCTGACCAGTCACATTCTTGACCTTTCCTGTGCAGGCTGGTGTACAGCTAGCTGTTCCACAGATATTAAGGCCTTTCTTAAACCTAATAATTGTTCTCTTACTCAGGCTATCGTTCCTTCATTGCTTAAGGAGACTGATGCTCCTCAGCTAAGTAAATCTGGAGTAGTACAAGTACTACTTGGTTTTCCTTTTTCTAGTTAAATGTTTATTGAACCTAAATAGCAATGCCATTGCTTTCTTAAGGACCTCCTTAATGCAATTTATTAACACTATCCTTTGCAAAGAAAGGGCTTGATTCTACCCACTTAATTGAATGGGTAATCTTCCATTAACTGGTGGGAGCAAAATTTAGGAGTGTGATCCTCAGCTCCTAAGACAGTTGAGCAGCTCCATACATTTGAACAGGACTATTCCACAGGGAAATGTTTGGAGGAGCAGGTCCAAAGTAGTAGGCAACAATCAATCGTTCTGGATCATGGTGTATGCAAGAGAGGTCACCAGGACCTTCAGCACTTATGCCTAGGCGGAAGTATTGAGGTGTGGAGGCTGCCCAGCCCTTACACCCTTCTTTAGACCATTGAGACAGTGGGAGCAGCTACATGTTGATTTGATCTGGCGTAAGTTTACTCGGGTGTAAGCTACCCTTTAAAAGCCAGTCCTACTCTCTGCTCTCTGGCCAGCCACTTCCCTGCCCAGGACCAGAGTGCCCAGGACAGAGGCAGCATGCGGCAGCTCTCTCTTTGCTCAGTCTGCCTCCCAGCACTATGACTGGTTCTGCCCCTACCCCTGTTAGTAACGACCAACATGCTGTGCTCCTGCTGGCTTCCGTACTGGCCCTGCTGGCCCACTGTGCTGGCCCAGGGCTGTCTTGTCCTGCCCAGCTCCCCCATGCAGCGACAGACTGCCAGGCCACTGACCACTGTCCCAGGGCTACCATTGCTGCCACAGCACAGATCCTACCAACAGGGATGCCAATGAGGGGCTTCTGGATGCCACCGTAAAGGCTGCTGTTACTCTCCTGTGCCTCCAGCCCCACTGCCTCTGGACCCACTGGGCCAGCCAGGACTGGTGGCTGCATATCATCCAGCACACCGAGGAGGACAAGCAGGGTCTGGAGGCCTTCCACGTGACCTGGGCCACATTCTGCAATCTCATATGCAGCTCTGGTCCCACCTGGAGCAGCAGGATACCAGCATGTGGCCATCCCTCCCTGCGGACACCCACCTGGCCCTCACCCTGCTTAAGTGTGCCATGTCTGGTAGTCTGCAGCATGTCAGCCACCTGTTTGGTGTGAGCAAGGCCACCTGTGGGGAGGCTGTCCTGAAGATGTGCGGAACCCTTCAGGACATGCTGGTGGACACTGCTCTCTGTGCATGACCCCCAGGTGGTGTTGGCGGTGTTCCATGCCCTGGGATTCCCCCAGTACATCAGGGCCCTGGATAGGACCCACGTCCCCGTCACCTGCCCACCCTATGGAGACCATCCCTAATACAGCCAGAGGGGCTTTCACTTTGTGGTGCTCAGGGCCATCATGGACCTGCGGGGCCTTTAAGCATGTGGGCCCTGGCTTGGCAGGCAGCGCCTATGATGCCCACGTCTTCCAGAACTCTGGCTTGCTGGGCCTGGTGAAGAACAGCTACTTTGCGCCGGGGGGTGCCCGACTTGCAGCTGGGTGCTGTGGCCATTCTACCCCTCCTCATCGAGGACCCCACCTACCTGCTTCTACTCTGGCTGATGTGGTTCTACACCAGGCACCTGGGCTCCTGCCAGGACCACTTCAACAGCTGCCTAAGTTGGACTCATGCCCTGATGGAGTCAGCCTTCAGCCACCTCAAGGGATGCTGGTGTACCCTCACCGCCCACCTTGAGTTTGCCTAGGACAACTTCCCCCAGTTCATCATTGTAGCCTGTGTGCTGCATAACATCTGTGAAGCCTGGTGGGGGAGCTCTTCTGTGAGGCCTGGGCAGAGGAGGTGCAGCACATGGAGGACGCCTAGCAGCAGAAGCACCACCTGCGGTGGAAGCACCGCCGAGGCCCCAGGACAGCCACACACCTGTTAGCAGGGACTGGAGCACTGAGTGCAGGAGGCCCTGGCTGACCACTTCTTCCAGCAGTCCCCACTCTAGTTCACCATCACCACGAGCTATGGACCCCCAACCCCATGTGCCCACCCCCAGCACCATGTTAACTGTACACATGTCTCAGAAGAACAATTTTTCATTTCCCTCATATCACCCAGAGCCCCCCCTCTCCTCAGCAGAGTCCTCTTCCCCTCTCCCACTTCAACAAACAGAACACCTCCACTACCCAACACACCCACCAACAATAAAAATAAAAACCTTTCTTCCCATGAAAACTATGTACAATGTCCTTTATGGGCTATCCCGGGGTAGGTGGCTGTGGGGTGGGGGCACCTAGGAGGTAGAGCCTGGGGGCAGGTGGCCAACACCATGGCCTCTGGCTGGTGGCCTCTGGCCACAGTGAGTGCAGTGGCTGGAGGGCTTGCCCAGGGGTGACAGCAGGTGGTGCTTCCCCTGTGTGGGTGGCTCCCCCTCTGGCAGGCAGAGTCCAGGCCCAGCTGGGCCGGCATGTGGTTCTGGTGTTGCTGTAGGCAGCTCTAGCTCCATGCCCATGTGGAGCTGGGGTGAGCAGTGGGGCTGAGCCCAGGTGGAGGGGCTGGGTGGCAAGGCACCCAAAGTGGGGTCCAGGGCAGGGGCTCCTGGCTGGTGGAGGTGACGCAAGACCTGCTTCCAGGCCCAGATGGGGGAGTATTGCATTACGGTTGGCAGCTGCCAGGGGGTGTCTGGGCTAGGGTTGGGTGCTGGGTAGCCTGCAGCACAAATGTGACAGCCAAGGTCAAAATGGTGTCCAGCACCCAGCGGTCATCGTCCATGGCCTACAGTTCCCAACCCAGGATAGTATTCTGATCCTGCAACACCTGGAGCCATTTGTGCTCCAGGGCCAGGAACTCGGCTTAGAACTCCTGGTCCACCCAGTCCTGCACCTCCTCACAGGTGATGTCCCCTCCCACCAGGTCTGTGAGTCCTGTGATGTTGCCACCAGCTGCTCCAGGTGGAGCGTCATGTCCTTGGTCCTCTTCTGGCAGAGCCGATGCATCTGCAGGGCCCCAGCTGTGGGTGGTGGCGATCCTGAAGTGGTGTCCTGGATGCCAGGGGCAGCCTCTCCCCTGTATGCAGCTGCAGGCCTTGTAGAGCTATGAGAAAGAAGCTGTTTGTGAGAGTTTGCAACGTTTCTGAGATAAGATGCACTGTACTAGGGGCATGTGCGCTGCCCAGCCTCAGATCGGGGTTGGGTGTGCACAGGTGCCCAGAGACCATGGTAAGTCAGGTAGGCAGGCCCGGGCCCAAGCGGCCACTGACTGAGCCCCCCCATTCCTCCCAGGGTGGCTGCCAGCCAAGTCCCCCATCGGGTTGACGGGCCACTGGTTGCTGGCTGCAGGCAGCCTGCCTCCCCTGGCCCATTCCCAGGGCAGGCCAGGCCAGGCCAGGCTCCTGGGAGCACTTGTTGCTATGGCTTCAGACCACGCTCCCCCGTGCCCCTTCCTGCCCCTGCAGGCCAACCAGTCTCCTGCGCTGTCACTCAGCCCATTGCACCTGGGCTTGGTGTGTGTGAGGCTCCTGGATGCCTGGGATGAGAAGCTGCGCACACCCCTGCTCTCTGTAGGGAGGTGCCCCAAGGCCAGCCACCCAGTGCACTTGCGCTGCAACCCCAGCCTGCCCCTGCTGCATGTCATGGGCAGTGCATGAGGAGCTATTTGCACAGGCTGAGGGGGGCCTGACACACCATTGCCTTGTTACTACTGATCACTTCGGTGCCCTGGGAGCACCTGTGCACCTGGTATGGGACCCTGAGCTATGACGGCACAGAGGGCAAGCCTGGGTTGCCTCCGCCGCTGCCAAGGGGGCTACTTGTGGCTGCACTACATGTCTTTGTCTCCCTGGGCCCCCATGCAGCTGTCCCTGTGTTGCTGGCCCTGGGTAGCTGCCTGCTAGGCACACAGCTCAGGGGCATGGCATGGGACTGACAGCCACATGGCAGAGGCAATGTTACACTGCAGGTGCAAGGCAGGCTGCTGGGGGTGTGCTGCAGGCTGGTGGCACTGGGGGTATGCTGCAGGCCCAGCTACAGGCTGGCCATGCTGGCTAGAAGCTGCCTGCAGCTGGGCCTAGGGGCTGACAGACCTGGCCAGAGCCTGCAGCACCCTGTTGGCCTCGATGGTGCTGTCCTGGAAGCCGTGTGGCAGTGTGATGCAAAGTAGCAGCACTGAGGTGCAGGCAGGCAGGCACAGCTAAGCTGTGGCTTGCCTAGGGGAACACAGGGCCTGGGGTGTCCTCAGGCTCCCTGCTGAGTATAGCTCAAGGCTCAAAATGCCTGTGGGCTCCCAGACCAGCCCCCTGGTGTCAGGATAGACTCAGGAGCAAACTTGCTCATGGATCACATTTACACATGTGTAACTGCACAATAACTAATCCTGCATAAATTTACTACTCGCATTTGTAGGTAGCAAATTTACACAGGATTAAGGGGTTTTAACTGCATAGTAAACACATACACACTTACTGCACGGTAAACTATGCTAATGCACATTTACATGTCTCATGTAAATATGCCCAGTATCCAAAGGCCAGACTAAGTCTGGACCCCCAGTGGCTATAGTTACATGCACATCTGGGAATCAAACCCAGGTTTCCTGAGTGACAGATAAGGACCCCACCACTCAACCACAACAGCACAGCTACAGGTGATTAAGCTGGTCTCTTCTTTTGTTTCCACATCATCGAATGAATGGTTAGTCAGGTTTCGTATCAGAATGTTTATTCTTAGTTGTCTGAACCAGGAAGACACCTAGTTGGGTTTGCAGGCCTGGTAAATAATCTCAGTTTTACAAATGAAAAAGGTGAAGACTTGGGCTTGATGTCACTGAAATAGAACTCCATAAATGCAGTTTTTATCCAGCAAAGAACAAGACTTTGAACACTATATGCCTTGATTTGTTTCCTCACACAATTGAGTAAAGTGGGATGTAACCCCATTAAAATCAATCAATTTTACATCAGAGTAAAAGGGAGATTAGAACTGGGTTCCTAATCTATATTCTACTTATTGATCAAACCACCCAACCCCCTGAGTTCACTGTGGACTTCTTCCCTTTTTCATATTGTCTAATATATAGCATATAATCTTCACAGTGGGTACTGCAGTGTGCAATTAAGAGGTATCCTAAAGGGTATGTCTACACTGTAGGTACTGCAGGGCCTAAAGCTTGCCTAGACATGATTAAGCTAGCTTTAAACTAGCTAACTTGGGGTATTGACCACAGTGCAGTCACAGCAGCAAGGAGCTCAGCTCAACAAGCAAAGAGCATGTTAATCTGGTTAGACATTATTTAGGAATGACTGAACTCAAATGCATCCAACCCATCTACTCCTATATGCTCTGTAAGCTGAAAGAATGCCATGTAGCCTCTTGGAACTCAGTGCTGTGCTAAGGTCTCTGGCAGACTTTACATTTAAGATGTGATTAACTAGTTAGGGCCCTGCTACATATTCAAAGTAAAGCTGGATAGAAACCAGCTATAGAGTTGCTACACATTTTCAAGGACTAACTTTATAGCCGGTTGGCTTTTTTTTATAGCTGGATAGTCATTTTTATTGTGTGATAATTACTTTGCACATGTGGCTGTTCTAAATTTATTGCATAATTGACCAGTTAAATGTATGATAAATACTTTGCCCCTGTGGCTGGTCTAAATTTATTGTCTGCTTAACCAGTTATTTGTGTAATATATGGTATGTGTAGCAGGGTCCTTGATGTAACTGCACCAATTTAAACTGAATTACTGCTGATTCATTAAAAAGCAGAACAAGACCCACTACATATGTGTTTTTTGGGGCGGGGTTGCAACTCAAAATGTAAGTTTAGATAAATCTTAGGACTTTTCAAAATAAATTCCCCAGTGATTAACGGATTTTCATTTAGGCTCTTCTTGCCTACCACTACTTCTTCCAAGGAAAAATAGAGAACTGCGGTTCCTTTTGTAAAGGGGAAAAAAAGAATAGATATGGAATAGGCAAGAGGTGACCAAAGGAAAATGGCTGAAGTATTTTCCCTGAGGGAGTTTCCTATCCATTAGCAAGGAAACTGGTTCTCTTCCCAGGATTGCAGCTTTCCTCCCAAAAGAAGCCAGCTATTGCCTCAGTTTCTGCACTGGGGCCAGACAAAGAGTACTGACTCCATCTTTTACCTACACCAAGCACTTTAACATAGGGCAAGGAACAAAGCAGCTCACTTTGAGAGAGACAATTAAGGAGTTTTATGTAGTTCTGTGTGTGATGATTTAGGCAAACTCTTGAGCTTACTACATTGTCAACCCTCTTCCTGGCATTACCAGGGTCCGTTTCTTCTGCCCAGAACTTTTTCTGTGTGGGTGAAATGAAAAGAAAAGTATGGATTTCAGATTGGCCTCCGCAGCCATCTCTAGACTCAAAAATGACTTCCCTATTTTCTCCACATATTGAGGAACAGCTGATGACAGGTCTGTAGCAGTGAGAGTTAAACCTCTTGGTTTCCTTAGTTGGCAAATAGATTGGTCTAATACTTGCCCAATGCCTGATGTAAGGCTAACAGTCTTCAGGATAAGGCATAAGGATTGTGTACTGTACCAAAATTTTGATACAATTAAGCAAAGGTAAGAGAGAAATCCCTGGTTTGTCAGTGCACCTCTTCCCTAAAAGAGGAGTCATTCAGTTGAACCCTCTCTTCTTCTCTCTTGCTTTACCTGGATGTAGGGGATACAGCTCAAATGTAACTCAGTTCAGCTGATGTTGCTCATGTAAATCTTGAAGTGATCTGAATTCCAGAGAAAGTTGGCATCCTTTCCCTCTCACTGTTGAAAACTGACATCAGAGATGCTGACCCATGAAACTGGAGATTCAGAAATAAAGGACTCACACAGTATTTTAAGTTTACAGAAGTACATGAGTGACATGATGTTTTCCAGGTGAGGAGATAAAAGAAGAGAGTGAGAAATGTTACACATATTTTGGTAAAGCTTCGGTAACATGTAATGATAACTTCTAATAGTTCTTGTGGTGAGTCGCATTGAAATGTGTTCTTTTTATCAAACAACTTGTATGTACACTCTTAGAGAAACAGATTTCAGTGCCATATAGTGTTGTCAGAGTCATTCAAATGTGGTGGAAACCTCCACTTTCTTTTCTCTGGAGATGCTTCCAAAGATAATGAAAAGCTGTAGTTATTTGTTCAGACTCTGATATGGAGGAATGATTAACAATAAACAGCAAATGAGAACTCACTATGTTGCAATTGATCAAGCACTTGAACAGGAAATAATTCCTAATGAAAAGTGCAAAGCTCTGTAAGAACAACACTTTTGGTTTGTTTAGGGGGCTTTAGCTGTTGCTTGCTTGAACTCAGAGGTCACATTCTGTGAGAGTTTTGTCTGAAGAAAGATGGAAATATTTGGGCTGTGATGTCATGTCATATAGGAGGAATGTCCCATAATAAACAGCGCAATAGCAAGTGCTAAATAGCACCGCAGTAAACATGGAATCAAGTGGAAGTAACAGATGTCCTTAATTTTAAAATTAATCAATGGATTTCTGTGCCCTCAAGACAAACCTAATTCTGTGTTAATTTGTGACACAGACACCTCTACAAAATTCACTAACTTTAGTGCAAATTATGAGTGCACAAAACAAATTCAACATTATTTCTGTCAGTCTACATGTGATGGACTACATCACATGTTGTGATACCACTTGTTGTGGTATTTCTTTGTTAATTGTGGGCATGTCTACATGAGAAATTTTACTGAGCAGTAGAGCGGTTTTCTGCTCAGTAAACATCCATGTCTACACATGCAGATGCTTACTGCACAGTAAACTGCTCTAATCGAGAGTAAATTTGCTACCTGCAAATGCAAGTATCAAATTTATTCATGATTAGTAACTGTGCAATAGCGCATGTGTAGATGCTGACTGGGAGCAAATTTGCTCCTGGTCACCCCCACCACTAGGGGGACAGATTGAGGCTAACTCCAGGGCCCTGGGGCTGGGAGCCTCCCTACCTCAGAGCTGGGCCATCTCTATGCCTGCCCCAGCCCCAGCCCCAGGCCCTTAAAAGCCTGTGGAGATGCTGGGACCCAGGGGCACTTGCTGGCAACTTGTGGTCACTACTGGCCATTGCATCCCCCAGGACAGGCTGCAGGGCAGCTGCACCAGCCTGCCTGCACCCTGGTGCCACTCCCTGGCACCACAGTGCCACACAGCTGCCAGGGCTGCTCCGTCCAGCTCTGCAGGGTGCTGGAGGCACCTGCCAGGCCTGGCGGCACCTGGGGCTACATGCAGCCAGCTTCTGGTGAGTTGGCTGCAGGCAAACTATAGCAGTCTGCCCAGACCCTGCAGCTGCTGCCTAGTACTTCTGTGCTGCATGCCTTCTTGTGCTGCACTGTGCCTCTGCACTGGACACTGCAGGCAGCTGCCCAGACCTGGCAGCAGCAGGACTGTTGCATGGAGGCCCAGCGAGGCATGGAGAGAGCCATGCTGGTGTCCTCCCTGAAGCCACATGTTGCCTCTCAGGACCTCCGCTGGTCCTAGAAGGAGACCGTGGACCTGATTGCGCTGTGGGTTGAGGCTGAGGTTCTCAGCCAGTTTGTGATGGTCAGGCACTCCAATGCCTACATTTACAAGGGCCTATCAGGCTGTATGCAGGAGTGCGGGCATGAGTGGTCAGTGTGCCAGTACCACATAAAGGTCAAGGCCTTGCAGATACAGTGGGTTAGTATCACTGACCATGACCACAACCGCCAGTTGGAGGCTACCTGCAAGTCTATGCCCTTTGTATGGCAACTAGATGATATCTTCATGCACTGGGCCCCTGGCTGCAACCGTGCCAGTTATTTGAGCATGGGCAGCCTGTTTGAGTCTTCACTGTGGCCTGGCACCTGCAGTCACATGTCATTGGGTGAGGGCCCCTCTGTGGGGAGGGAGGGAGGGAGGAGGGGATGGGCTCTGTTATTGAGGAGGACAGGGGGAGGGGGTGTTTTTGTGAGGGGAATAAAGTGCTTTTTGGAGAACTGTCCACAGTGAGTGTGGTGCTGGGGTTGTGCAGTGGGGCAGGGGTCTGGAAGCAGATGTCCAGCTGGGCTACAGTGGGGAGTGCAGGAGGAGGGGGTCAGCCAGTGCCTCTCACACCCAGTACCGTGGCCCCCGCTGGCAGGTGAGCAGTTTGCCTAGGGCCTCGGCAGGGGGGGCCCCGCCGCTGTTGCTGCCACTACAGCTGGTGCTCCCGGGGCCAGCCTCTGCCACATGCTGTATCTCCTCCACCCAGGCCTCATGAAATAGCTCCCCCCTGGGCCTCGCAGATGTTATGCAGCACACTGCCATGAGGTGGGCAGTGAAGGTGCACCAGCATTCTTTCAGGAGGCCGAAGACGTGCTTCACCAAAGCACAAGTCCATCCCAGGCAACAGTTGAAGTGTGCCTGGTGTTGGGGTTCAGCTAGCTGGTGTAGGGCTTCATGTGCTAGGGGAGAAGTGGGTAGGCAGAATCCCTGATGACCACCAGCATCACACCCAGCTGGAGGTCTGGAGCCTCCATTGTGAAGCACCTGCTCTCCACCAGGGCTGGCAGGGTAGAGTTGCGGAAGACACAGGTGTTGTAGGCACTGGTGCCTGCCCAGCTGGCATTGCACATTTATGAAAGCACCACGGTGGTCTACGACAGCCTGTAGCACAATGGCATGGAAGCCCTGCCAGCTGTAGTAGGGTCGGTTGCCATGGGGCAGGCAGGTGATGGGGATGTGGATCCTTTCCAGGGCCCTGATGCACTGAGGGAAGCCCTGGGCACAGAACCCTGCTACCATCTCCACCAGGTCGTGCATGGGCAGCACAGTGTTGCCCAGCACATCCTGGAGGGTGTCACATGCCTCCAGGATGGCCCTCTGCAGCAATGGCCTTGCCCACGCTGAAGAATTGGCTTACAAAGTGGAGGCTGGTGGGCATGATCAGCTTGAGCAAGGCAGTGGAGAGTCAAGTGTCTGTGGGGTGGGGCTGTTGCATTGGTGGTATCCTGCTGCTCCAGATGCAGGCAAAGCTTCTCCAGGAGTTCCTGGACATTGGCCCGGGTCATCTGGAATGCCTCCAGCCACTACTTGTCATCCCAGGTGGTCTGAATGATGTGCAGCCACCAGTCCTGGCTGGCTAGGTGGGCCCACAGGTGACAGGGTTGGAGGCCCAGGAGGGCATGGATGGCCCCAGTGGTGGTATTCAGGAGTATGTCCTTGGCATCTCTGCCAGGGTCTGGACAGCAGGATGAGTTCCAAATGGCAGCTGCATAGAGGTGGGAGCCTAGGACAGCATGGTGAGGCCAGCCAAGTGAGCGCAGCATGCAGGAGAGCTGGCATGGTCCAGACTGCTCTGAGCCAGATAGTGGTTGCCACGGCAGGCTATAGGGCAAGCAGCATGACATTTAGGAGCCCAGGGTGTTGGACGTCACTTCCAGAGGCAGGGGGGGGATCAGCCATGGTGAGGGGAGGCAGAGGCTGTGGCGAGAGAGCCGCCACATACTGCCTCTGTGCTCTGCACACTGCTTCTGGCCAGAGAAGTGGTTGGCCAGGGAGCAGGGAGTGGGCTGCCTTTTAAAGATGGCTGCTGGCCGCAGGCAGGTGTGACCGGTGTCTCCAGCTCCCCCTAGTGGCGGCTGGGACCCATTTGCCAGGCCGCAGGGAGTGGGAGCAGTCTGCTGCTAAGAATAGCAAATCCACTCCTACGTCCCTGTATGTGTAGACGTGTGTCCAGGAGAGTTTACTTTTGAGTAGTTTAGTCAAGGGTAAACTGCTCCTGGATTATTTGTACATATAGACACACCCGGTATTCACATTGCTTTAATATTGTGTGACTCAGTTTACTTCTTTAGCTTGTGCACAGAGGATGAAGGATTAAATGCCAGGACTGGCTATATGCAGGAGGAAAGAAGATGAATCTTTAGTGTCAACACGGTTTTGAATGGCTTAGTGGCATATCAACAAAGGTAGTAATAAGTTGAGCCACTTTATTGTGCTGTATCTGTTTGTTTCTGCAAAAGAGTCTTCCACTCCCTAGCATGGGGTGTGTCTGTAGGCGAGGGTTTGCCCTTGCTTGCAGACATGTCCCAAGTTGGAGTGCAGCAACTGAAGATGTCGATGAAGTGCGATCAGCTGTGTCAGGCTTCCCCCTTGTTCTAGAAGGCAAGCCTGGGTTGGCTTCAACAGGTACTCTCAGAGAACAGAACACCACAGCCGTCCCAAGCAAAAACCACCGTGGAGAATACTATGTGACATTATTTTTCAAGTGGAAAAAGAAGCTATACGAAGTTCAACATACTACATGACATGACACAAACAATTTTTAAAAGTACTGAGTACAGTGATTTTGCAAGATGAAAAACCAAAATCATAAGAAAGGAGACAGTTAAAAGCTAAAAGTGAGTCCACTGAGTTTTTAAGACTCCTTTCAAATAGCATGCAATTCAAGGTGTGTATGTAGGAAACCACTTTCACCTCTTATTTATATATTTATGCAATTTATATGCCTCCCTTCTCAACAAAGGCTCGGACAGCTTTCAGTAGGAGAAACAGAACCACTTATAGTATAAATAAAACAAAATATTTAAAATAAAATAAAACAGATCCATTTAACAACATCTTGGTCTAGCTCTGTTTGCTAAATGACTGTCCAAATAGAAATCTATCCAGCTTAAATTTGAATGTTTAGGAGGGCCTCAAGGAAAATTAGTGTTTAACAAAACCAAATCTTGAGGGCAAACTCCTCCTGCCTTCACTTGGGCATAGGCCTGTTGACTTCAGTGTGCATTTCTACATGTTCTTTCATGCTCAGTGGTTACTGCACATTTAATTTAGTTCTTGTATAATCACGTACTAAATAAATTTGCAGTAACTACAGTTATTGCACAGTAGCGCTGGCAAATGCCTTTAGGCTACTGCACAGTAGCCTAATAATACTATGCAGTAGAGTATTAGCACTGTCTGTGCTGTGATGCATTACCACACAGTATTATTAGGCTGCTGTGCTGTTAGCGTCTCATTTAGGCGTGCCCAGTGAGAAGTTTTATGTAAGTAGGATTTGACTCTGTAAGTGAATATATGAGGTATAGCAGTTGGTACCGCCTGGAGCAGGGATTGGCCAGGGCAGGGTGTGGAGAGAGCGCTGCTGTGAGTGCGGCCAGTTCATGTGCATGTGTGTGTATGTGCATGTGTATGTGTGGCACCCTAGGAAAACTTGTATTTTGGTGCCCTTTGGTGCTTTCCTAAGCAGTAGCTGGAGGTTGGGGGGCAGGCTGGGGTGGGCACCACTTCTGCTGCCTGGGGTGGGGATTGGCCTGGGGGTGGGGAGCAGGGTGGCAATGTCCTGGATTTCCTTAGAAAAATATGGTCACCCTATCCTCATTGTATTTGGCTTATAGAACTTGGCTACCAGGTACTCACTGTGATGTTGAAAGATAAAGCCAAAATCAAATTCAGGCCTTCCTAAAGAACAAATTTTGATTCATTTGTATTTTAAGCGTCATCTTCTTGCGAAGTTTTCAGCTGTTCCGATAGCTCCTTTGCAGTTCTGGGGCAGTAGAATAACATCAGGGCTGAAGTTGCCCTTGAATGTCCAAGCAGTTGTTTACCTATTCACACCTAAACAGTCTGGTATCTTTTTGATTTCCACCCTCTTCCTTCCCCCTTTACAATTTTAGCATATTTCTGTTGGTCCTTAGGATCCACCCTATCCTTTATCCATGTGTTACAGGCATCAGCATGATCTAGAGTTCAACCACTGAGTCCTGCTGTAATAATAAGAGCTCTCCTTTGAAAACGTAAAAAAGACTGTTTATGTGCTACTGATAGTTTTGTGATACCACCAGGCTTCTTATGAACACTGCGCTCCAAATAATATCTCACAGTAGTTTTAGCTTCCTGTGGAGCCTGGGAGTGTTGGCACAATTTAGTTTAATTTGGCTTGTGTATGTGACCATATCAGGCCATGGCCATGAACTTGGAGTCTCAGCCTGACCAGCATAGTTGCTATCCTGGCCTGCCATGCTGTAACTGACCATCTATACTGGGCAAGGCTGGCCTGAAGCCTCCATCAGGACTAGTCCTCCACCTGTTTCTGTCACCAGAGAGGCTAGTTAGGGTAGGCAGACTTTTTACCTCTCCCATATAAACCCCTGATCTGGAACAGGCAGTCCCTGGGTAAGAGGACTCAACTTGATCCCGAACTACTTTTGTGTTCCCTCTGGTTTGCTCTCTGACTGTTCATTCTCCTGGCTTCTCGACCCAGCTCATTCTCTGACTCTACTCTTGGCTTCATCTCCCAGCTTTCTGACTTGGCTCCTCTAGATTTTATGTTAGTGGATTTTATTTTTTTAGATAGTTTAGAGAGAGATTTATAATGTGATTAACACTAAATGTGCATTTTTGTTAAGTATTCTCTGCTGTGCTTTTTGCTTTTGCCTCCATAGTTTCTTCTGTTAAGCAATCAATTAATTGGGCTTCTCTTCTAGAAGTTTGAAACATTCATTGTCACTATTATGTTATTCCAACTTTAAGACCTTACTTTTACAAGCCAGTTTTTCAAATTTGGATCTAAACCGGAGCTAATTTGGAGTTGGGTTTCCCTGGGTGCATTTATATGTGCACCCAACTGCACAGTGACCAGTTACTGCGTGGTCCTGGTGGCACACGGATTGTTTCCGACTCTACTGCGCAGTAACAGCTAGCTACTATGCAGTAACTCGTTGCTTCTGTGCAGTAGTGTCAGCGTCAGGGTTCATGCCTGCCAATGCTACATCACCATAGCAATGAGCTACGTTGCCATAGCTTGCTGCTATAGCAATGTGGTGGCTCTTGTAGATGCACTTCCTTTGACTGAAGCCAGGGTTTGTATTTAGATTTGACAGTGCTGAAATCATGGGTGCAGACAGAAGTGCAGCTCTGTGATGAAACTGAGAATGCTTTGGAGGAAGTTATATTAGTTACAATGATCCCTCGAACCAAGTGGAAGTTCCATTTTGTTTCTGGAGGGAAAAGGAATCTAACTAATGGCTGCAGCCTGCAGCTGGTTTCCCCTAGCAATGGCCCCAGCTCCCTGTGAGGCTGCAAGGTTTTCAGGATGGGAGAGGAGGAAAGGGAGAAGAGGGAGCTCATTCTAGGGGTTCCGCAGCTGGTGCTGGAGGGTGGGGTGGCTGAGTTGGAGCCCCTACCTTGGGGCGGGAAGAGGGACTGAAAAAACCCCAGACCAAACTACCACGGCTCCCTTTCCCCCTTCCCATTCTGAAAACAGCTTGAGGCTGGAAGACAGGCAGACAGAAGTTACAGAAGACAGTATGTTTTGAAATGTCTTCATCTGACCTCTCATCCAATGAGGATTCAGATTTTCACCCAGTTAGCCATGTTTTGAAGCAGACTGCAGCTGTGCACTTGTGTTTGGTCACAGCTATAATAGGCTACTTTCAGTAGCCAGATTGGGTGAAAATTGTTATTTCTGTTTGTGTCTCATGTGTACTATTATAAAACTTATAGAAATATTGTAAGGATTGTCTTGAGATTTTTGCTGTCTACTGGCTTGAATGGTAGAAGTCTCATGAAATTAAGTGTTACCAAAATTTTTTAGTTGTATTTTTAGTCAGAGAATATGTCTTTTTTAACTTAGAGTCTCAGGTGGATCTGAGATCCATATTCAGCTGTGGGTCTTCTTCTTTTACTTATACATGTACTGGAATCATTGCTTTCTCCTGTTTTGCAATAAATTGAAAATGGTGATATTTTACTATTCATTAATCTGAATCAGATTTTCCAACATGGCTAATTTTATCCAGCTGTGATAGAAAAGTCTTCTTGTTGGCTAGTGTCAAATTAAAATATTTTCCTTTAGGTGCATATTAATGCATTCTGAAAGAATGATAAACTAGTGGTGCTGGCATGTATACTGCCTGTGCATTTTGTCAATGAGTATGCTCCCAGTTGGATTTCAACTAGTGTATTCCTAGACTTTGCTTAAGCACTACCTACTTGTTCTGATCTTGGAGCACTGCTTTTGTGGCTACATAGACAAATGCTCCATCAAAGCCAGAGGTGATGTTCTTGGTCTCCCTGTAGTCCCTTATGCTGGGCATAGAGGTCACTGCAACATAAAAGAGCTCTAAAATACAGCCACAAGAGCATTCCTCAGGTGTCAGGAGCTCAGCCACAGACTATATTTGAGTACCACCCTGGAAGGGCATGTGTCAGAGGCGAAGGGGGGAGAAGGGGGCAGATATAAATTGCCTTACCCAGGGTCCTACTTTAGCAAATCAGATGAGTTAAAGATAAATTAAAAGATTGAATTATTTAGCATCACTTAGCTGTGTCTGTGTTTGGTTTGCATGTGCATTGTGAATTATTGAATGACAAATTTTCTCTTTCAAGACTCATCAGAAGCAGTCCCTAATGTGATAAATATATTTACATGGAGCTGTGGTGCACTACAGTACATATCAGGCTGACACGCTAGTATATCATAGTTTAATATGAGCGTTAAAATGTTAATATAGAAAAATATTAGCTTTCTGACTTTTTTAATTATAATTATTACATTGTTAACTAAGGAAACAAATGTAATGCTTCCTGACACTGTCACCTTTTTGCTTTGCATTACCATCTCCAAGTATCTTCTTTTAGTTATAAATATTTCAGATTATATTCCCCCATATATTTTAGCCTTTATTTTTTAACACTCCTTTTTTCATATTTCCATGATCTCTTCACTTCTCCGCTCTTACTAGGCTTCAGCTCTTTCCACTTGCTGGCAACTGTGAATTTCACTAACATGCAGCTCTACCTCCTCTTTAATTAAGATGTTAATCTCCATATTCATGCCAAAACCTGTTCAACTAAACACTTTCCTTTTGACTTGATCTACTGACACATTCATCCTTACCCTTAATGCATAGTCTTGTCTGGTTTTTAAACTATTCAGCACAACTGGATTTTGCAAATTCATTTCTGTCAAAACTATTAACAAAGCAATCAGGATTTTTTCTGGAAAGATTTATTCTTTGCTCTGGTTCTTTCAGGATCTCAGGGCTCACTTATGGTTGGAATCTGCCTTAGGTAAAACCAATGACACCCAGTATTAGTTGGGTGGTGTAGCCTCTATGGGTGACTGTACATGAGTGTGGAGGCCACTCTGATACGCTGTAATGACAGTGTGTCAGAGCAGACTTGATTAATCGAGTCTGCTGTAGTGTGGCAATTACCATACTCCACCAGCCTCTGTATATCATGTATCAGTGTCTCCATGCTTGAAAATGGTGGCAGGGGTTGCTTGAACTGAAGCTTGTGTAATGAGCTTTGGTTCAAGTGCCCCTGCCACCATTTTCAAGTGTGGAGATGCTGATACAAGAGACACTACCCCACTTTAATTAGAGTGGCTCCCACTCTAACTGAAGCACTGCCTCCTTCCATCGCTGCAGTATGTGTAAAAATGCCCTATGTGTGGGAGTGCAACAGACCCCAGGTATTGGCCTTATTTGGCTGAAGAAACTGGATAACGCAAGATATATTTTTTCCTTGACCTTGAGCAGGGGCGGGCAATTATTTTGGGCAGAGGGCCTCTTACTGAGTTTTGGCAAGCTGTCGAGGGCCACATGGATAGCCCTTCCCCTCGACAGTTGCCCTGCCCCCTGGTTGCCATCTTGTGACTGGAAGTCCCACCCCCTACCCCCTGACCTTTGCCACCGGAAGTCCCCCCCCTTGCCCTTAGAAGTACTTCTTTCAGCAAGGGGTGTTGCCCTCTCAGAACCAGAAAAATACCAAATTATATTCTAAAAAGCAAACATCTAAAACATTAATTAATTTGATTTCAAAAAATATTTTTGTCCTGGTTTACATGTGTTTGTGTAGTACACATAGAGGTGATTGCACAATAGCTTAAAATGAAGTCTTACTCTTGTATACTGTGGTGGGGCTGGGTATAGGATTGTGGGTGGCTGTGGGTGTGTAGGTATATGGAGTGAGGGAGCATGTGGGTGTGTGTGGGCCACCCATACCAGTGCGGGCCTGGGCTCCCCGGTCCAGCCATGCAGCTGGGAGCCATGTCGGGCTGGAGCAGGGCGGGGGCAGGAAGCAGGAAAATGGGTGGGGGTGGGTGGGGCTGGGCTCCTGCTTCCTGCTGCCAGTTCCCCCTGGGTCCTACTGCTCCTGGCTCCTGTCATCTTTGACAGGCAGCCAGGAGCTGATAAATATTTTCTAAATTTTTTAGGGGTGCCACGGGATGGGTAGAATGGCCTGATGGGCCAGATTCGGTTCATAGGCTGTATTTTGCCCCCCCAGCTCTTGAGGCTGGGAAAAGCTCCCTGTTCTTGCTTGCTTCTGGTGGTCATCTGATTCTTTGGTTTCTGTTAGTTCCTTCCTTGGCCTGATCTCTGACTTCCTTTCTGGTCCTGGATTTTGGCTTGTCTCTTAGACCTGGACTTCAGACCTCCCAGGTCTAAGAGACTATATTTGACTAGTTTGGTATCAGATCTGTGGCCTTAACCATTGGGGTAGACTGCTGCTGATCATGTCCCTCTGAGTTTCTATCTACTTTACCCTCCTACTGAAATACAGATTCCTTTTTGCCATGTCCAGCATACCTCCTGATTCAGCCTTGTAGCTGTGGATCAGACAGTAAGATATTCCTTAAGAAAGGCTACCTATGTTTAACTCTGTTCATTGTTGCAGGTTGCAGTTCAATGGTTGAACAGATTGGGATTACAGCTTCATCCAGAGATTATTTGTCTGATTTGTAGTAATATTTTTTCAGCCAACAATAAATTCCACCAATAGGTTGCCATAATCATCTTTTTCTAGTGATGGTTTCCTTTGTTGTCTGTACACGGAGCTTAGTGTTGCCCTATTTACTGTGCATGCCAAACCAATGATGCACTGTCCATGAGTTTCAAGACTTCCTCTTATCCCAGATTTTCTTTTTCCTCCCCACCAGGCCTTCTGGCAGCAATTAGGGAGAGCAAGACATTATTGTCTTCAGAGTGAGTTGACTTGTCTAAAGAGAAATACAGGGGTTTCTCCTTAAAGGCTAAGTAGTTTTGCTTCCACAACCTTCCCAGGCCCCTGCTGGTCCTGGGCACCAGTTTGCAAAATCAGTCTTTCCTTTCTGGTAAAGAATCAGAGCAGGGTTACACATGTTTCCTGAAGTCTCTTGCACTGGATTTGAAAAAGTAAATGGAAACTATGGTAAAATACAAGCAGACAAACTGAAAGCCTCATTGTTCCTTCAGAAAGTTCCTATCTCATGATGCCATGATTCATTTTGAAAAGTTTTGTGCTGCTACTTTGTGCAACAGTGCACTCACTTGCATGTGTGCTTTGTTGAGATACATATTGTCCCCTTACAGGCAAACTGCCCATGCCCAGCTACTCCCAGCTCCCAGCCAGGCTCCATGTGCTGCAGGGAGGGTTGGCTGGGGCAAAGAGTGCCTTAGTGTGGGTCTAGCTAACAGGCAGCCCTCGTGCTGAGGCACCCTGCACACCAGCCAGCTGGGAGCAGCCCATGGAGATGAGGGAGCAGGCAGTCCTGGGCTGCCTGCTCCCCCATATCTGTGTTTGTCTGGGCGCACACTGCTTTCATGAGCTTTACCCCACTTTTTTATCAAGGCTTTTTTTTTGCTACTAGGAAATCCCGGTAGCAGATTTTGCCGCTGCACTGCAAATTAGCAGCATGCCGCATGGTTTAACATGCAAGGTATGCAGTTTGTGGCACCACAAACTACATGTGCCTAAATGTGTGGACATGGCCATAGGGAGTGACCTGTACTTGACAGCTTTGCAAATCTTTCTTGTTTCACCAATTTTTTTTGTTCACATTCAGTATAAGACTCTTGCCAAGGTGCCTTTGTTTACCAAAAAAATAGCTACTATACCTTGGTCACAGGGGTTTGCTTTGTTCACCAACAAATGTGCTGTTTGCCAACTTCTTCCTGCCTTGCGCCAGTTTATTTTTAAATGTTACTGGGAAACCCTCCCATAAATATGGCTTACATAGAGGACTGTCCCTTTCTGTTGTATTTATAGATATATGTTCACTCATGCTCCATGGAAAAAATGCCTCCTAAATGTTTTCCCATCGCAAGATATTTCCTTTTTAAATTTTTTTTTTGCAGTCTTGCTCAGCATTCCACCAGACTGAAGGGCTCATTAAAATATACAGTACAGGAAATCAAGAGGGAGCCTCAGGAATGGGACCTTCCTCACCAAATAAGGAAAGTTGGCAATTCCCCTCTAATAGTGAAATTCCTTGGCTTCGAGGAACAAATTCATAGAGAGTGTGCACTAGTGAAGCACCTTGCAAGACAAGCAAAGTGTTTTTTTCAAGATGTTGTTCCACAGATAAACAGTGTTCCAAAGTGACAGAAGATACTCCCACACTCTGGCAAACTTTCTCAGTTTGGGGCTGAATAAAAGTCATAAATATGCACACTGGACCTGCTTAAACTCAACTTGTTATTGATTTAAATCAAAATTGCATCACTTAACAAAAAGGGGGGAGGAGGGGCTACCATATTTGTTCACATATAACATGGCCCTGAGTATAATACCCTCTTTAGAAAGTCATTATGAAGAAAAAAAAAGATCTTACCCTCTGTAAGTAACTGAGTAGCAGCATCTAGGGGAAGGAAACAGGGGCCTTCCTCTGAAACTTTCCTGACAGCATCTAGCTCTTTATAGCAGCAGAGCTGGGAGGACCAGCCACTCCTAAAGCTAGCCTACTTGCCCCACCTCCCAAAAATATGCAGACATACCCACCCTGCAGCCACAGGGCAATCCAAGCCAGAGACATTTCTTTTTCCCAGATGTCAGGGGTTGCAGGCTGGCTGCTGCCTTCTTTCCAGCTGTGAGAGTGCAGGACCCAGGGGGAGGCAGGCACTGGTAGCCACAGCCCTGCGCTAGGCCACCAGCCTTAGGAAGCTGCCCTTTCTACCAGTGCAGGGATGGGCTCTCCTGGACCCACCACAGTGTGTAACCCTGGCCCTCACCTGTAGAATCAGACTGCTGGAGATAGCTCCACAGGTGCAAGGTACTTTGGTGCTAGGGTGTGACAGCTCAGGGGATGCTGTGGGACCATGACTCAGAGTGACATTTTATTTTGTTCTGGGTCTAATTGGAGGTTTGGGTGGTAGTTGTAGGGGTAGTCAGGAGGCCATGCAGCAGGGTGCTTGGAGCATTCTGTGTTTGGTGTCCTGCACTGAATAGGGGCATGCCTGGGTCAAAGCTGGGGAAAGCTAGAGATTGAATATAGTCCTACCAATGCTTACAGGATTAAAAAAGTGGTATTTAAATCTTGTTGTATGTTGTAGATTATTTTTTATGCAAAATTCATATATCCAAGGTAAAATTTAGCATACCTAAGGGTTCATGTCTGCTCTCTTCAAAACCTGAATGATGTCTGCTGCATGGTATGCATACATAAATGGTGCTTAGCTTTCTTTCATGCATATAAAAACTTCTGTATGTCCTTATGATTAAAACATTTTAAAGGAGGAAACGACCATGTATAGTATATAAATGATACTGTATAGATACAGACAAAGGTATAGTTTCTTTTAAAATTTGATTTTTTTTCTTTATTTGTATGTATAAAATAATTAAAGCACCATCAGCATGAAGTAACAAGAACTTAATTTTTGAAGACTGTCAATACTTGTCTTTAGTTTTGATAAATTTAGTATATATGGGGTGGGGGAGAGTGCATATTGTAATGTTTTCCTTTCAAAAGGAGAAATAATCATAATGGCATGCAGTATTTGTACAGAATAAGGCCCTCTTGCCTTGGGTGTGGGAATACAGCACTTGGAGTTTACAAAGTTCCTGTATATGAGACTGATTTAAAGTCAGGAGTCTTTGACTTCAGTAGACTTTTTGGGTTAAATCTACAGACAGGTTTGTCCAGACGTAGTTTGTTAGGGAGTTTCAGGCAGAAATCTCCGTGTCCCCTGATTAACTATTTGAGAAAGTGGTTTTCAGCTGTTCAGCAAACTTTGCCTTTGCCAAAATATTATATGTTGCTAACTTATGGGTACATGTTCAGAGCAGGCAGCTTTATAACTATCGACAGCCTGTCATGTATGCAAGCTTTTATCTAAGTGCTGGTTCTTGATGCCTGCTGGCAGTTGGTTGTTAGAAATGGAGGAACCTTTATCGTGGAGTTTGGTCAGAGTCTGTGCAGGTGCACAGGCTCATCCAAAGGCAAATCTCCAAAAAACATCTGTTGAGCTTTGGAATGTTAGAAGGCTGGAATCCACTTAGTGACAACTGAACAATTAAGGACAATTATGCTTTCAACTACATTACTGATTAACTCAGTAGTAGGACATTGTAAGGAAATGAGCCATTGTTGAACACCAGAATAATTTGTGAGTCATAGCATCATTGGAGGAGTGTGTGAAGTTCTCTTTGTTTTGGTAATATGGGCTACATAAATATTTTCCCACATTTTTTCAGTTTTACACACTTGGTTATTCCTTTTATGTGACTGAATACTGTGAATTCCTTTCTCCTGTTTCCTTTAAGTGTTTATCTCTGCATAAGCCATCCAACATCTGAATCTGCCCATTATGTTCACCTCTTGGCTTTAGGCTGCACTAAAGGGCATGTGAGGAAACTGTGCTTGGAGTCATGAAGTGAATACCTTTCCATAAAATCTACTCTGGAAAAATACTCTTTGGGGTAAAATTTTGATTGGCAATGCAGTAGCAAGTCAGACTTTGTAAGGTAAAGTTCAGTGAGGTATGAAGTACATATCTGTGACCTGGACTTTTCCAGCAAAGTTATTTTACACCAGATTATTTTTTAGAATCATTTAAAGAATTTTTTGAAAGACGGAAACTGTGGGAAAAATGAACATTACAGGATATTAATAAAATACTTAATGTATTTTCCATGTCATCATTTTATAACTTACCCTGAGTGAATCTTGCATTTTTTTCTTTCTTTGTCTCTAACTCCTTAATGTGATATTGAGTTTTTCTAGAAAATGTTTAGCTAGAGCCGCAGTAGTTAAATAAATTAGAGAAACAGTAGTCAAGTGAGTCTCTAATTTAGGTTCTTCAAAGAGAAACATTTCTTAATCAGATGCATTCATTTTATGAGGACCAATTCCTACTTCACAGTGACACTGGAGTGAAGCAATAGAACAAAACTGTTAAAAGATTTCCAAACCTCTAACAGTCTAGTGGTGGTGAGTGGTCATATATATATATAAAAGACGTAATGTCTTTTTTGGAAACATCTAACAAGTTATTACATTGTTCTGTACAGTAGTATGATTTTTTAGAACTTTTGCTTTTTCTTTGTTCAGGTAAAATCACTTGTTCTAAACATGTCACTTATTTTTAAAGAATTTTTTTTTTTTTAATTTCCTTTGATAAAAATGTTTCAAAGGAGTTTTCCTAAGAAAAGAATTTAACAGCACCAGTGAAGCCCCTACAACAAAAAGGAGAGGATTCAGGTGAAAACAACATGACAATTGATGTGAGAAATTACGAACATAAGAAGTGTGATACTGGGTCAGACCCATGGTCCATCTACCTTAGTATCCTGTCACTGACAAAGGCAGAAGTGGATACTATATGGGGAGAGCATTAAACCAGTTATCTCTAGAGTGATCTATCCCCTATTCAATACTCTCCCTGGTATTGGGCATCATTGGCTTAGAGATGCCAGAGAAAACATTTCCAACCATTCTGTTCATTAGCCATGAATAGATTTATCATCCATGAATTTCTCCAGTCCCTTTTTTAACCTGGGTAGGCTATTTGTCCCCACCGCCTCCCTATTGATGAAGTACAATATTATTTAATAGTTCAAAATTAATATGAATTAATTAGAGAGTTATCAAGTCTGCCCAGCTATTCATAGATACTCTCTTCCCTATGTTCTTTTCTGTATACATACTACATGGGTATCTTGGGTCACCACTATGGCAATGACAGGATTGTTATTGAAAGTGCTTATTCATTGAACAGCATCATTACTGTAAATATGGACTTTCTGTAGTGATGGTATTCTAGGTAATACCAAACTTTGCTTTAGAATGTAACAGAAGAAACACACACACAGAGTTTCATATATATATGTATGTATGTATGTATGTATGTATGTGAGTGTGTGTGTGTGGGGGGTGTATATGTATGTATGTATGGCCATATGTATATGGTAAATCTTTGTCTTCTCACACTCTCTCTCTGGTGACGGCTTTACATTTGATCTGCTGTCCTTGTTCTTTTCACATGTGAACAAAGGCTTTGTTCAGAGAGCCAGAGACAAATGACATTCATTGAAAAATGTAATGAAGGTCATATAATTGGAATCATATATGGGCAGATGTGTGGCAGAGTCTGTCTAAAATGTCCAGTGCAATTGGAATCTGTTACAATAGTGTCAAAAGAGGGACCAAGGACTGAACTGTTGCGGCGACTAACTACCCTAGGGACGTGTCCAGATGAACGTGCACATTCAGGGGCACGTATTTGCCATGAGCCAAATAGTAGTGGCACATATTTGTCCCTAGGCACATCTCGGCATGTGTGTTCTGGCACATGGAAAATGACCTGGGTGGGGTAGGGGAGGCTGAGGCCAGTACCTGTGCTGCCTCCAGCAGCCTTACCTAGGGTCCTGGGGGCCTCCCAGGGCAGCAACAGTACTGAATCGGCCACTTGGAGCCTGACTGGCAGCCAGAGCATGGCTCTGGCTGGCCAGGCTCCCTTTCACAGACTGTGTGCACCATGCTGCTTTTTTCAGTGGTGGTTTTTTTTTTAACACTGGGATCTCCTGGTGTCAGACCCCCCCCCCCACTATGCTGCTAATTAGCAGTGCAGCAAGCAAGTGATTGTGTGCCATGTGCAGTTTACGGCACCTCAAACAGCTTTGAGGTGCCGCAAACTGCACATGAGCGCTCGTCAGGATGCACCCTAGGAAGAGATCTGTCAGTGCATGACTGAGGCTTGTTGATAAGCATTATGAGAATGCATGCCCATCTGCTTCCAATATTGTACTTGTATTCTGTTCCATTTTTTGTCTCTATTAGCAGTAGTTTGTATGCTGACTAATTTAGACAATTCTTATATTTTAATGTAAGAAAAGCTTTTAGTGCTGTGTTTTTGACAGGTCTTTCTGCTCCCTGTCCCTCGCCATCAAGCCTATTCCATATGCCTCACAGAAAATGCTTCAGCTGAAATAATGGACAGTGGGAACAAGTCTTCTGCATATTATTTCCATTACCTAAGACTAATGGAGGGCCACAAATAGCTGTATTCTTTTATTTTTAATCTCTCTCTCTCTCTGCTTCTGTCTAAAAGGTTTTGTCCATGTAAAGACAAAAACTGGTAAGTGTAGAATGCCTGTGCAACCATCAGAAATTGTTATGAATGACTGTTTAACATCAGACAATGGAATATTAGTGTGGCAGATGTACTTCAGAGCATGGCTGCCAGTACTTAGTGCCACAACTCACTATCCTGATACTGAGTATCTTTCATGTTCTTCAGGCTTAGGGTTTTAACATGTGACCTAACCACTTGGGTGCCTCTCCCAGTCATTTGTCTCTTTCTGCCTTTCCTAAAAGAACCTCTGGTATTGCAAGAAAGGCATCAGAAAGCGTTTTTGGCTGCCATCATAACCATTAATCTTGCTGTTGTGTGAAATGGGTTCTGGCTAAGCTGTCCTTTCATGCTACTTCTGAACAAGGTTGACTCTAAAACATCTCTCTGGTTAGGGTATGACTAATGTACCAGTACTTCTCATTTGAATCCTGTTCCTAGGGCAAATGGTTCTCAACCGTCTTAGAGTCAAGACATATCTCCATACCATTTTTTAAATTAAGCAGCACCCAGTTTTAAAAACTAATATAAAATGGCAGCATTACTTTACACTGTGCAAGAAGAGCTAAACTTAGCCAACCAGTCTTAAACAGGTTGTCTGACAATGGATAAGAAACTCTCTAGTCCTTTCTCTTGGGGTTTTTTTTGATGATGGAAAAATAGTAGAGCACTTCTGTTGCAGAGAACTTGAAGTTTGCAGCAGGTCAGAATGTTTCTGACACTGTAGATTCCTATTTGAAATCTCTGTCTTGTGAATCATGTATAGGTAGTTGCACACCTAAGAACACTAAAATTGCTAAGCATCCTTAAAAGGATCTTGCATCACCCCAGGGTGGTGGATTGCCTCATTTGAGAATCACTGTCCTAGGGCATGGGTGACCAACTTGAGACAGGCATGCCACAAGTGGCAAGGAAAGCCTCTGTGGGGGACGTGTCTGATTTGGGGAACAGACAGGCAGCACAGTGGCAGATGGGGCAAGAAGTAAAAAGCAGAGCAGCAGATTGAGTATAAAAAGGGAATTAGAATGACACTCAGGAAGGGTGTGGGGCTAATTTGTGTCAATTTGCCATAAAGGGTGACCTCCATTGTCCTAGGGAATGCAATAGCAAACCTCCCATTGTCTTGAGTGACATCAGAATTGGTCCTTTCCTCATTCAGTCATGGTAGTTGGATAGTTATCAGAGGAAGCCTTGTATTTAGAGGAAATACAGAACCGCTAATGTGAGCTATAAGAAAGTTAAAAAATAAGCGCGTTCTTGATTGCCTTGGTTTATATTTTCAGAGAATGTTTGGGTATAAGTTGCAATGGCAGTTGACTTACACCAGTAGGAATTTCTGGAGGAATACATTGTGTATTTAAGACAAAACTACTTTTAAGGGTTTTAAGCATGTTGGCAAGAAAAAGTTCCTCTACTTTAGAGGTGAGCAGTTATTTCAGCTGGAGGGCCACTTAATGAGTTTTGGTGAGCTATGGAGGGTCACAACAGAAGGCCCACCCTGTGACAAGTTCCCCACTTCCTGATCCCCATCTTGGGACCAGAAGTCCCACCCCCTATCCCCTGACCTTTGCCCCTAGAAGTCCCTCCCCTTGCCCCACAAGTACTCCTGGGTGTGTGGGGGGGTAGGTGCCATCCTGGAATCAGGAAAAAAAAATCAAATCACGTACTAAAAATCAAACAGCTCTTATAGCATATTTTAATTTTATTTCAAAAATATTTTTGTCCTGATTTACGTGTTTGCCTAGTGTGTATAGAGATGATTGCATAATAGCCCCAAAATAAAAGTCTTACTTTTGTATTTTGTGTGTGGGGCAGTGTGTGGGGTGTGTGTGTGCATGGTGGGGTATATGTGTGTGTGGGGGGTTTGGCAGGTGTGGCTGTGTGTGTGGGGGGGTGTAGGGTATGTTGGGGGATTGTGAGGGAAGTGTGGGTGGAGTGTGAGTGTTTGGGGTTTATGGGTTGTGAGGGAGGGTGAGGGGTATGGAGACCCCACCACAAGCCCTCCCCATGGTGCACAGCCCCCACCACTGGCAGCACCAACAGGCGGCAGGCCCTTGGGGTGCTCATGGCCCGCGCAGGTGCAACTGCCCAGCAGAGTCCCAAGAACTGCATGTGGTGGCACGGAGTGGGAAGACAGCTGCCTTCATCTCATGTGGCTTCCCCCCGGTGGTGCATGAGTCCCAGGAGCTGCACGTGACCCCTCATGGTAGAGGCGGGCCAGCCTAACTCTGCTTCTTGCTGCCATGTACATGTCCTGGAACTGACTGGAGCTGTGCACTGCTGGGTGGCTGTGCCTGCAACTGTGTGCCATGGTGGTGGGGGGGGGGCATATGGGAGGGCCCTGTCATCCCTCATCCTCCCTCACACCTCCCAAACCCCACACACCCACACCCTGCCCACCTGAGCTCCAGGATCCTGCTGCCCTGCTGAGTGCCCGCCCCACGCTCCATTCTCCCACCCAGCTGCAACTTCCCTACCTGGTGCCTACAGCAAGTGCTGCAGCAGGGACACAAGGAGGATCCGCTGGAGGCCAGGCAGCCCCCCAGCGACTGCAGCAGGTTTTTGGTTTAGCTTGTGACAGGAGTACATAGCCATAAAGCTACTCAACAAAGGCTTAATAGCAGGGGTACAATTTCTGTTTTTCTCAAAAAGTGAAGGACTGTCACTTATAGTACAGTTTTGCTACTCAAAGGACACCAACGTCTGCTAAGCAATAGCAGTAGATTGTGTCCGTGAAGGGTAAATTCTCGGGTAGTACAAATCTATAGATCTCTGTAGTGATACATTTATACTAGTTATAGAATTGATCCAAATGACTGATTTTAAGGTGTTCATTTCTAGAGGAGGAATTAAATATCAAAATCATATGATATAAAAATATTTCTAGGTATTTACAAGTCCTTGCAGAGAGCGAACTGAAGAGCTTCTTGTCTGGCTATTTACTACTTCTCTTCTTTTGGCCAAGTAAATCTCTATTCCAAATGTCTCAATATCCAGCATAGTTGTGTTTTATCCTGATGTCTTGCTGTTATATCTGGACAGTTTAGTTGGCTCTACAGTCTCGTTGAGGCTTAGGGTAGATAAAGAGATGATTAGGCAGTAATTGCTGTTGACAGTAGACAGTGAACCTCCCAGTAAAGATAATGACTGCGGTTAGCTGCACAGATGAGAGCAGTCTTCCATGCCATGCTACTGTTGTACACTTACTATTGTAGTTACAGGTTCCACATGTTTAGAAACAAATTCCTTTAGCAGCACTTTCAACTAAGCAACTACATGTAAACAAAGCAGTCATTGCATTTGAGTAAAGTGATTAACTGATGAAGTGGTGGTGTCCAGCAAAACAGGGAAGATGGAAGAACTACATCAATGAGAGAAAATTCTACATAAGGAAAAAATATCAGAAAGGTCTGCTCCAAGAATCTATCTGTTTTTTATTTTTAACTTTATGATCAGAGAAATCTTACTTTCTTGATTTTTAGCTTTTCCCTTTCCCTGATCTGCTTTTCAGTGTTGTTTTAGTGTTTCTGACATTTGTCTCTGAGGGGATTTTCTTGTATTGCTGGCTGCTTAAACCATTTCAGTCTCAGTTGTGCATGGAGCCTCTACAGGTTAGCCCCTCTATTAGCTCAGGTTCTTTAAAACTAAAAGCGTGCAAAAAGATGTTACCTTTGTTGCAGCAGAAAATGTTTCAGTGCAGCCCAAGGCAGGAGCATATAGTGATCTGCATTGCTTATTTTGGGACATACCCTCCAAACTGTTTCTGCAATAAGATCTACTAACAGTTTGTCCCACCTTATTGTGATGGATTTCTGTACAGTTTTCCCTTGATTGTCTCACAGGACTGGCAGACCAGTCAGTTCTCCAGTCATCCTATAATTCATGGCTTCAGCTCCAATCCTGGCCCCCCTTGAACTCTGTCTGGCTGCTTTGGCCCTTCTCTCAGGACCCTACTACACAAGGGTCTTGTTGTTTGTCGTTTGAATTTGAAGATGACTATGACATCACTGGTTAGTTTGGTTTCTGTGCACATGAGTGGCTGATCAGATCAATTTGTGCTTTGAACCGTCTGTGGCATACTGAGCAAGAGATGCCACTTTGGGTTGCTTGATCAATAGCGGATGTGCTGTTGTTGCCAGATTTACACTGTTTGCACTTCTGCTCTGCCTCAACAGTTCTCCACTTAGACTGTAGCTCCAGTATGGCTGAGGCTTCACCTGATGAAATGGTCATGGGCAAGATCTTCTCAAGACTTTGGGTCAATGTTGAAACATTTCAAGGACGACTTGAGGGAGTCCTTGAAATGTTTCTTCTGGCCTCCCTGAGGGGAGTCTTTGGATCAAGCAACACAAAGTGGCATCTCTTGGCATCCTAGGATCTAGGTGGCCGTCCCACCTACTTATTGCCCTGCACGGTGACTTTCAAGCCATTGTGTGCTCACCAGCTACCCAAGACCAGCATTGGAGCTTGTATCCTTTGCATCCTCTCAACAACATCAACTACAGGGAACCCTAGAACTCATTTTGACCCATCTAGGGCCCACATTCCCCCCATACACCATCTAGAAACCTCCAAAATCCTTCCAGTTCATCCAGGACCTCCATACCTCCACACACCAATCCACCCTTCTTGCACCATGGCTCCACAGCCCTTCCTGCCATGGCTGGCAGGATGCCAGAGCCATGTAGACTCTGAAGCAGCCTGGGCTTGCATAATAAAGGACTGGCACTTCCTGCTGCTGGCCTTCTCCACCTCTCCCCTCCTACTTCCCCACGTACCCCAGCCATCTCTTAGTATAGACCCAGTGCCCACAAGACTCAGCTTTGCAGCAGGACAGATCCAAGAGATAGTAAATTGCGTGCCAGAATTATGGATGAGTTTGGGGATGCTTATTTTATCGAATTGCAGTTTAGGGCTGCTCTGGAAGCACTTGGGAAATGCCCCATCATGGCCCATTCTCCCCCCTTCTCCTCCTCCATATACAAGTATGAGGTGTAAGAAGCTTCACTGTAGGCAAAGGGGCAGATTAGTGGAATCCATATTGTTTTTGGGAGGGCTGCCTTTAGCAGTCACAGTGAGGTCTTGTTACTGTCATTGTGTTGTGAGTCCCATTTCAGGAAGGCAGTGATTATGCTGTTTAAGTTAATTGTCCTCATAACGCCTGCCTCAGCAGCCCCTCCCCCACCACCAAGAGCACAGTGCCTTTAGTTCTCAGAATGGTTTCATGCCTAGAGCTGGTGATAGGGTGCTGGGACTGGCATTTTGCCCAGCTACTAAGTTCCCCATCTCCCATTCCCAGAAGTTCAATTTAACTTAGCTTCATTGCTTGGCCCTCTGCCTGAAAAAAGTAGAAGGTTTGACCTTGAAGGGCCTGGTGAACAGCAAATTAGGGATAGATAAATATGGTTTATTACAGGCATAGTGATTGAGCGAGCAAGGCAATGAGAAATAAGACAGCATTTAATACATCAGGTCTGCCACTTGGACATTCAGGACTTGGCTGTTCAGGTTCCCTTGTAAGTGGCCACAGCATTGGTTGTATTGTTCTGGCCCCCTTTAAATGCTGATTAGTTGTACTGTCTTGGAATCCTGTAAGTCCTGATTGTCTGTCCAGTTCTGGACTCCTGTAAGTGCTGATACTGGCCCTGAAAGTCAGTCCTTGTTCCCTCTGGCCCCCTGTCCCAGCAAACTCAGTTTGTGCAGTTCAGGATTGTTTCACAGTGGGGAAGAAATGAGTCAGACAATTAAGTTGGGGTCAGTGGCTTCCTTTATCTGGTCCTAGTCTCAATATACAAGGTGGTCATATCAGGTAGGAAGGTAAACCATTAGGTATTCCTTGACATTCCAGGAAAGAGCCAAATGATGCACTGATAATCCCGTGTAGCACACCTGCCCTCTCCATGCATCAGTATCATCAGGGACCATCATCTGGCACAGTAAGAGGCAGGCAAAAACCACTGGTCTGCTTCCTGCAAAAATGAACAGACACCATGTGCTGTGGGGTCAAACGGATTAGGATGACATCGGCCAGGGTGCTGGTGTCCTATGTTTATAGACAAGGAGCATTAGGAGGTTCCAACACAAAAGACTTTACTTAGTAGCCTGCCCTTACTGCCCTGATCTGGCCTACTGTGTTTCGCTGCCACCGTGGAAGTTAGGGACCCCTAACTATAGGCTTTGTCCATGGCTGCCCAAGCATGCCCCCCAGTTCCCTGGATCCCTAGGGGACGCAGGAGAAAGCAAACTTACCGTGCTGTGGAAAATGTTAGAATTAGTAAATGCTATGAAGCAGGCATCCTTTTTTAAAAAAATGTTGCAGGCTTTACATTAGCCCATATTACAAAATGTACTTGCCTTTTAAAATGCCCTGTGCTTTGGAGGGCCCCATGGACGTGCCATACAGGCCCTGCCACAGCCACTATGCACCACCGGCTCCTCATGCTCCGGCTGCTTGCCACCCACAGCCCCACACAGACTGATATGCCCCTGGCCCCGCACACCCCTAGGGATGGCTCTGGCTGTAGAGGAAGGTGCCTGACTGACAGCTACTGGATTAACTGTCACAGACACTGCTGAATTAAGACTTTTATGATCTTATTATGCATGGGGTTCTGTGGAATCTGTGTGAAGGTTAACTTTGTAGCTGTTGGGGACTGAGACTGACAAGGGAAGTCCTGCCTCTGCTCCATTCTAGTTCCCTGGCAGTATGCTTCTGGGTGAACCTGGGCCATGGCAGGTGAAGGATGTGTGTGTGGGGCAATAGGTTATGTTGAGGGGGTGTATATGTGGGGGGGTGGTTTGTGAGGATGGGTGGGTGGGGGGGTGTGAGGGAGTGTGGGGACCCCACCACACTCCCCCATGGCTCACAGCAGCAGCAGCACCAGCAGGCACAGGCGTTCAGAGTGCTCATGCCCAGCGCAGGAGCTGCCACCCAGTGGCGCATGGCTCTAGCCAGTGCTACATGCGGAGATGAGGTGCCTCTCTCGCCAGGGCACCCAGCTGTGCATGTGCAGCCTCACACCTGCACGTCACTGGAGGGAAGTGCCATGTGCTGGAGCCAGCTGTCTTCCTTGCCCCATGCTGGGGCTCCCCTCCACTTCCAGTCAGAGTCCTGGGACCTGCACAACAGGGGGTGAGGCAGGCAGCTGGCTCCAGTGTGTGGTGCTTCCCTCCTGTGGTGCATGATTGCAGGGGCCACACCTACATGGTAGGGAGCCCCAGCAATAGAGGTGCCCCTGCCTGCTGCTACTGCTGCTGCCACCTGTGGGGGCTGCACACCATGGTGGGAGTGTAGGGGGGGTTCCCCCCACTCATGCCCTGCTCACCCGAGCTCCGTGCTGCCACTGACCCCCTGGATGTGGACTCCACACTGTTGACAGCCGCACGCTCTGCTCCTGCCCATCTGCAGCTTCCTGCCCCTTTCCCCCACAACTTCCCTACCTGCTGCCTGGAGTGAGCGGGACACCAGAGAAGCGGAGTAGGTCCCCCAGTGGCTGCAGCAGTGTCCGCAGCAGCCCTGCCTAGAAGCTACGTGTTGGCTGGGTCGGGCCCTTCAGTCTGCAAGATTGAGAGCAAAGTGAAA
>NW_005841912.1:2553770-2554221 GCF_000455745.1 Alligator sinensis
GGTAGTGGGGGGGGGGGGGGGGCTATGTGGGCACCTTGCTCCCACCCTCGTGAGTGGAAGAACTGGGTAGGGTACAGTTGATTGGTAGGCACCATGGGCTGGATGAAAGTGCCTGGTGGGCGTATTTTGCCCACCCCTGTAGTAACAGGAGTGTGGCAGGGGACTGTGTGTGCCTGCCCCTTCAAGGGCCTGGAGCTGGCAGCTGCCAGGTGCCTGATGAGGGCAGCCATTTTGAATCTGGGGCTGCCCATATAAACAGGGCAGTTTTGCTGCTGGAGGCCAGGCAGCAACATTGCCTGGCCAGAGGACTGCTGGTTTCATCTGGAGGTAAGGGAGGAGCTGTAGGGGATGGTCAAGAGGCTCCTGGTCCTGGGTGTGAACTAAAACTGCACCCTGCTGGGAGTGGGTGGCCTGGGGGGGGTCTCAGTGATGCGGAAGCCCCCCGGGAATG
>NW_005841912.1:2554247-2564103 GCF_000455745.1 Alligator sinensis
GCGGTTCGGCCCCCACAACCAGGTGGGTTACCCCTTTTTGAAGGGTCTGGAAGGTGGACCCCATGGAGAAAGAGTGAGACCATAGACTCCGGCCTGTCTGGACTTCCCCTGACTGGCCCATGCTGGGGCCAGGACCGGAAGTGTCGAAGGGCCGGGGGCCCACCGTGAGGAATGCCCAAGAGCTGCGGGCCTGGGGTTCTGACTGGCCCGGAGGTGGGCCAGGGATAGATGAGCCAAAGGTCCCGGGGGGACCACACCTGGAGGGGAAGCAGTTCAGGGAGCTATGCAGTCCAGTATGAAGGTGGAATAGACTTCCTGAAGAGAGGAATACAGGTGGGGTTCAATTAGTAGGATTCTGGGGCCCAGTGTAGGGGCCGGTGATGTTGAGAACAGCTGGATGCCATCTGCAAGGCTTGGGATGCAGTGTAGGGGAGTAATGGAGCTGCAGATGGTGCCCCCTGGCATCGGGGCAAGAAATGAGCAGCCTCCCGCTTGATTCACATGTATTAATTCATTACCAACAAGGCGTAGTGGGCGAGAAAGCAGGTGGTTAGCCCAGAAACAGGTGGGTGGGCCACAGGGAGATCGGCCCCAAGCAGGCCCCCTGTTACAAAGTGTCTCTTACAAATCAAGAAAAGTGATTTGTGATTCTTCTGCTATATTTGGCACTGGTGGGTCTCACCTGGAGTATTGTATCCAATCTTGGGTCCCACACTTCAAGAAAGATGTGGACAGTTTGGAAAGAATCCAGTGGACAGTGACAAAAATGATTAGAGGCCTGGGAAGCACAACTTAGAAAGAGAGCCTGAAAGAACTAGGACTCTTTAGTCTGGAAAAGTGAAGACTGGAGGGGTTGATAGCAAGCTTTAAATACCTAAAGTGTGATTATAGAGAGGATGGAGCTAGTCTTTTTTCTATGGCTATAGGGAACAAGACTAGGAGCAATGGCCTCAAACTACAGCAGAAGAAATTTAGCTTGAAGATTTAGAGGAGCTTTTTGAATATGAGGGTGGCCAGGTTACCTTGAGAAGCTGTGGACTCTTCATCCCTGAACATTTTCAAGAGCAGGTTAGATAGACAATTGACTGGGTTGGTTTAGTCAAGGATGCTCCTGCCTTGAGCCGGGGGCTGAACTAGATGACCTAATTAGGTCCCCTCCAGACCTACTTTCCTATAAGACTGTTGTATGACTTATTTGTCATGTTTCTGACTGACATACATCAAACATCAGGCATTTGAAATCACTGGGATTTTAAATCTGCACCTAAAGCACTTGCACAGAGTGTGTGTGTGTGTGTGTGTGTGTGTGTGTGTGTGTGTGTGTGTGAAAGGCACCTTTAGAATCTTTGTTTTATATCTTATTACAGGTTAATGCTGGTGACAGCTGTTTTTACTTAGAGCTATAAAATGTATTGAAGTGGTTTCCAGCATGCATAAATACTTAACTGGTTTATATCATATCAGGGACATGGAAGGAACTTTTTGGATAAATGATCTCATAGGCATTCTTTGGTGAAGGTCTGGTGCATAGTCCATGCTTCATTTTTTACTGAATACAACTCCTATTTTTAAAACTGACATGTCCTTTCCAGACTCCTCCTACTAAGTTTACATTAATGAGACTTGCACTGTCCGTGGAAGAAAAAAGGTTACACATGTAAAATGACTTGTATCTACTCATTTACAATAGCATTTTGCCTTGTAACACTTTCCATCCATATATCTTCTAAAAATTCCTGTGTTAGTGTTGAGTTACTTGTTGCTCTTTCCTCTAGCATGCATGTTCTAGCAAGGTTTACATTCTCCCAAGAATCATTATAAGGCAAGGCTATTCTCTCATAGTAATTTTTTTCCCTGCCCCCCTTAACTACTAACCCCGCAGACTTAATGAGCATCTATACTCCACTCCTTAGTGCTCTTCCCTTTCTACATCAGAACAGACTTGATTAAATTGAGTCTGCTGGAGCGTGCTAATTAGCAGCAGCCTTGGCATCACAATATATGTCTGATATATTCTGATATATGCCTCAGAATAAGCTTTAGTTAAAATGCCGCTGCTCACTTCAGTGAGCTTTAGTTAAAATGCCCCTGCCACTATTTTGATGTGCAGGATGCTAGATACACGAGACACAGTGTGCACTTAAATTAGAGTGGTTCCCGAGAGCCGCTCTAATTAAAGTGGCGCCAGCTCAGCCCAGACCGTGTGTGAAGATTCTTGGTATGAATCTGAATGTCAAGGTGCAGTTTTTCTTTTCCCATACATAACCACTAGCAACAATGATTCCATATGCTAAATTATGCCCTCATTTAGATTGGTGGCAGTCTCACTTTCAATGTATTTGTTATATTGTAACTGATAATTCATGTGATTGGAATTTAGCAAAAAAAAAACCCCTTCTTATGCTGCTGCTGATGCATAAAAAGAAATAAAATCCTTCCTGATCTTTCTCAGCTGCTGTGTTGCCTGCGCAGAGCCACCGTGGAGTATAAAATAGTAAAATATTGTATTAGCCCCTAACTTCTGCAGCCACAAGCAGGAATTGTGCACAGGTTGGGAATCTTGTCAGGAAGGTGCTTCTATTTTTAAGTGGCTGTTACTCCTCGGAGTAAAACCTCATTGGAGAGTAGCTTAGCATTTGTATTTAAATGGCTCATTGGTTTAGTATACTGACCAGTGTACTTCTGCAAACTGTCATAAATAAATCCCCAACAGAGTTAAATGCTCCTGCCACAATGGGCCAAGCGAGCTGTTTTACCCACCCTGCCCTTTTTGGGCCACCTGATATGGGCGTACCCTATGTCATATTTCCGAGTACTTCGGTGGAAGGTTCTAGAAGTTAGCACCTAATGCTAGGTCTTTATAATAGTAAGGAAAAGTTCCGCCTTGTTATGTAAATATGTGCAACATTATTGGCCGGATGTAAATTGTTCTGTAAAGATGGTTGGCTATTGGCCCGCTAGCCATATATAAGGTTACCCAGTTTCCGCCCAAGGCAGAGACCTCTGTGACGACCTCCGAGCTCGCTGCCCGGAGATCTGAGAGATCACCTTTAGAGGTTCGTTGAGAGACTGATCATCTTTCAGCGTCTCCCCGTCACCGAAAATATCTGACGTACCCTATCCCGATTGCTAGCTCATTGCGTTGCGAACTCGTCCATTCCTCCGTTCGATTGTCGTTCCTGTTACCTGTTGATTTATTTGTATTCTACGGTCGCCTCGTTTTCTGTAACAAGCAAGCTTCATTCACCTACGCCAGAACCATCTAAGGGCGTAAGTAAAATCTCTTTGAAACATTAAGCTGTCCTGCCTCTCCATCCACACGCCTGCCCAACCGATCCCGTTTTGCTTAACAAACCCCGATTTCTGGTCCGGCTGGTCCAGCTCCCAGGACACAAACCAGAGCTTTAGCAGCTTTTTCAATTCATGTGCAAAAGAGTTTGCAGTTCTAATTTATCAGAGCAAGTACTGAGGCACAGGATTGCAAACAGAGAGAAGATTGAAAACAATACACTCATCTTCCATATACCATAAAAGATGCCTAGCATGATTCTAAATTTCATGAAATCATAGAAAATTATGTTTGGAAGGGATCTCAGGGGGTTATTTAGTTCAACCCCCAGCTAAGTAGGATTGGGGATTGGATCATTTCCAACTATATCATCCCAGTCAAGGCTTTGTCTAGTTTGGTCTTAAACTTCAAGGATGGAGATTCCACAGCCTTTCTGGGTAACTTGTTCCAGTGTTTTACTACCCTCCTTGTAAGAGTTTTTCCTAATATCTAACCTAAATTTCCCTTGCTGAAAATTGATACCATTGCTCCTTGTTCTGTAATCTGTCACCACTGAGAACAATCTAGCTTCACCCTCTTTGGCACTACCCTCAGGTAGTTGAAGACTGCTATTAAATCCCCTCTCAGTCTTCTCTTCCTAAGACTAAATAAGCCCAATTCCCTCAGCCTCTCCTCTGAAGTCCTGTGCCCCAGTCCCCTACCCATTTTCATTGCCCTCTGCTAGACTCTCTTCAATCTGTCAACATCCTTTCTGTAGTGGGGGCCCCAAAATTGGAAACGGTACTCCAGATATGGTGTCATCAGTGCCAAAGAGAGGGGAATAATTACTTCCCTCAATCTGCTGGCAACATTCCTACTAATGCAACCCTGTATGCTGTTAGCTTTCTTGCAAGAAGAGTACACTGTTGGCTCATCTTCAGCTTATTGTCCACTGTAATCCTCAGGTGCTTTTCTGCAGAGCTGCTGCTTAGCCAGTCCCCCCCGTACCGGTGCATAGGATTGTTCCCTCCTAAGTGCAGGACTTTTTACTTGTCCTTATTGAACTTTGAGATTTCTTTTGATCTAGTCCTCCAACTTGTTGAGGTCTCTCTGAATCCGTCCTCTACCCCCCACCCCCCTGAATATCTACTAATTACCCCAGATTGGTATCATCTGCAAACTTGCTGAGGGTGTACTCCATCCCATCTTCCAGGTTGTTGATGAAGATATTGAACAAAGGACTGACCTTTGAGGCATTCCACTTAACGCCGTTGCCACCTAGACAGTGCACCATTGATTCCTATCCTTTGAGCTCAATGATCCAGCCAGTTTTTTTTATCCACCTTATAGCCCATTCATCCAATCTGTACTTCCTTAGCTTGCTTGTGAGAATGTTGTGGGAGATGGTATCAAAAGCCTTGCTAAAGTCGAGGCATATCATATCCACCACTCTCCATGCAAGTGAGGTGGTGAACTCAGACTGGTGGGGCAGTGGAGCATCCCATAGGAGTAGGGGTGGGGAAGGGTTGCACCTGGCTGGGAGCGGGGTGGGGTTTGCAGCCGGCCGGGCACTCCAGCAGGTAGCAGAGAGGCTGCAGACCTCCCTGCTCCCAGACGGCTGCAAATTCCATGCCGCCCCCCCCGCCCCCGCTTCTGTGAGACACTCCACTGCCCCACCAGTCTGAGTTCACCAGGGGCGCCTGTCGCTGTGCAGCCACAGACCCAGTCTTCTCATCATAGAAGACAGTCGGGTCAGTCAGGCATGACTTGCCCTTGGTGAATCCATGCTGACTTCATAATCACCTTCTCGAAGTGCTTAGAAATGGATTCCTTGAGGACCTGCTCCATGATTTTATTTATTTTTTTTCCCCAGAAACTGAGCGGAGGCTGACCAGTCTCTAGTTCCCTGGATCCTCCTTCTTCCCTTCTTAAAAATGGGCACGATATTTGCTCTTTTTCAGTTGTGTGGAACCTCTCACAATTGCTATGAGTTTTCCCAAGATGATGGCCAATGGCTCTGCAATCACATTGGCCAACTCCCTCAGCACCCTCAGATGCATCCCATTCAGCCGCATGGAGTTGTGCATGTCCAGTTTTTCTAAATAGTTCCTAATCTGTTCTTTCACCAGTGTTGGCTGCTCACCTCCTGCCCAAGCGGTGCTGCCAGGTCCAGTAGTCTAGGACCTGACCTTACCTGAAAATGGAGGTAAAAAAGGCATTGAGTACTTCAGACTTCTTTGTATCAGCTGTCACAGAGTTGCCTCCACTATTCAGTAAGAAATCCAAACTTTCCCTGATCTTCCTTTTGCTGATATACTTGGAGAAACCCTTCTTGTTACCCCTCACATTTCTTGCTAGCTGCAACTCTAATTGCACTTTGGCTTTCCTGACTTCATCCCTGCATGCCTGAGCAATGCTCTTATACGCCTCTGTAGTTATTTGTCCAAGTTTCCACTTCTTATACATTTTTTTTTATGATTTAGTTTACTGAAGAGTTCCCCACTAAGTCAAGCTTTTTTTCTGTCATACTTGCTAGTTTTTCTTTTATACCCTGCTGGGTCTGGACTAGCTCCACCCCTTGCTAGGGCTTTTGCCAGACACAGGCAGCAATCACCCAGCAATTACTCAGCTAGCAGTACTCCGAACTGCTCAGAACAAATGCCCAAATATACAGCCCACCAAGCAAGCACTCAGCAAGTCAAACACACAGGAAGCTCTGGCTCACTTTACCTCCTCGGAGCAGGATCTGGTGCCTGGCTGCTCTTCCTCCTCCCCTTCCTTCTCTTGCTCCCAACGAACTACTTGCAGACTTTCCTGTTTGCTCTCCCTGTTCACTTGCCTGACATTATCTGCTTCTCCCTTAACTCCCAATCCATGGGGAGAGACTGTCAATGTGGAGTTCTGTGTCTACGCCTCTCTAATCTTGTTTTTATTTCCAAGAGTACACATGTTGAGACCTGACTCAGTACTGCCTAAGAAATACAGGCACTCCTGCTGTTGGGTAGAGGAGGAAGAGTGTCCTCTTCCTTCTCTATTCTTGAATTTTTCCAGTGCATTTTCCTTATTTTTATCCTACTTTCATTGTTCCCGCAACTCTAAAAGCTCCCCTATCAGAGCTGTCCCATTTGGTTTAACTTGTGACCCTGCCTTTATGCAACAGCAGAGGAAACATTTTCCGGCTCTTGAAAGACTGTTCTGCAGACATACCACCTTTGTCTGTCTTCTCATCTTAGTTTCTAGATTTGAAAAGCCAATACTAAGACATATACTAGTTTTCTTGAACTTTACCTCTCAGGTGTACCTTTCTCTTCTCTCCTGATGGGCGGACTTGCCTCACCCATCAGTTCCATCATCAAACTCTCACTTTCATTTATAATATTGTCTGATGCCTTTAGCTTCAGAGTTGAAATTGTATTACCCACTCTCCTTGTATTATAGAAACACCTAGAAGCCCTGTTGTACCTGAGGCCCTACGCACCGAATAAGTAACAGGCCCTTTCCACTGTTTCAATATAAATGAACAGGTCAGGCAGCAGAAAGAGGAAAGATCCCTGTTGTGCAGATTGGAAGTGCAGAGAGAATTTGACAGGAAAACACCTGATTTTTCTCTTTCATTCTTTCATTTCCTTTAAAAAGGGAAAGCAATCTGGATTCTGTTTAAATGGCCTTTTGAGAAGCAAACCAAATTATAAGCATTTCAGAGATGCAGTTGGTACTTCTTCTTTATCTCCCCCTCTGTCACCAGTCTGGTTCCCTAACATGGGCAAGGCTGTGTTGTACTGTTTTAGTCTATGCCAGCATGCACATCTAATAGGTAGAAACTTTATGACTTTTTTTTCTTTCTTGTTGTTTCCACACTTTTTTCTAATATTTGTTGTGGAATTTTATTGATTTGAGTTTTCCTATTAAATGCTTTTAATATCTAAACATTTTCAGTTAATATTTTAAACATGGCATTATTTAGTTTATAAAATGATACCTATGTTTGCCTAGGTTTTAAATATTTTTCAAGCAACTTCTGTGTTTGTGCTGTGACAAGCTGCTTTTTTTTGGCTACTCTTGGGTGAAGGCTCCTTTCTGTAAACACATTTACAGTACCTTTTGGCTCAGTTCACTTTTGGCATATAAATAAGTTCACATTCTTTTTTGAGAGAAATATATTTTGTAAACCTCAAAATAAAAATATATTCATTGTTTAATCTTAAATTGCTTTCTGCTACATACTGTACTGTGTATTCAAAGACTGCAGGCCAACAGTTTGAATACCTCCCCTTAAGATAGATATATAAATAGATATCTCTGAAACTCATCTATACCTATATCTATCTATCGACTGATTGATCAATCGATGATTTGGGATGTACTGATCAAAACTGTTAACCACATCAGGTGATTTAGATAAGCACCCAGAGAGGAAAAACAGGCTGAATTTTGTACTCCTTACACAGGCGGGACTCTCTGTACATTCTGCTGGCTGGGCAAGAGTTGCATGATATCTCTCACTGTTTGATTTCAATATTGTGTTAATAGAAAAGGGAATGAATAGAAAACACAGGAAAGGCATACAAAGCTAAAGATCTAGGACTGTATTTTCAAAGGGGTTACAAGCTGGCCCTTGAAATGGTAAATTTTATTTTGGCTTCTTCCCTTTAATCCTGTTTTGCATGTAAAATAATGCAGATTTTTTTGTACTCACTTTGCATTCTCCTATGTAAAACCAACTGTTCAGTAGTTTTAGCATGGCTTATTTTCAGAAACTCTAGTTCTTATGAATACAAAAATGTGGCTTTGGAAAGTTTATGTTTACAGTATTTGATGTCCTTTTTAGAAACACAGACCCAAAGCATTTTTACTTGAAGCATTGGCCTCTGTTTTACATTTGCTACTCTGCCTCCAAAATGCTACCTCTGCCACACAGAAAAAAGCTAAGTCTCTGGTGAAGAAAAAAAAAATGTTTTCATAAAACAATTCTTATACTTCCAGAAGACTGGAAAGTAGGAAACTCTGAAAGCCCCTTCCTGGTGTTTCTTTGGCGGAACCTAAGGCTTCTAACAATTGAACGTTTTGCATATGAGAAAGAGATACACATTCCTTTAGTGTAGAATTTTGAAAAGTACCTGAGCAAATGAAGTGTCCAATGCCCACTGAGGGTGTGTCCACACATACAAGCACGTGCACTTGCAGCAGCTCAAATAGAAGCGGTGCAAATTTGAGTCAGGGCTTTTTGCCTCAATGCACGTGCTCAGACATGCACTTTTGTGGAGCAAATTGTGCTCCAAATGGCAAGGAGGTCAGCCACCTCCTCTGCCCTTCAGGCAGAGTCCCCGGTGTCGGCCCTGGCCAGGCTCCTGTGCCAAGGTCCTACCAGTTGCTTCACCAGCAGGGATCCTGAGGTTCCCTGTGTACAAATTTCAAAACCTCAGATTAACAAATCCCAGGAATTTCCACAAGTAACCTGGAACCCAACTATATACACATATAATGGACAGCAAGCAAGAGAGAAAAAAAAAGCAGGACAGTGCTTTAATGACATCTGGACAATTTTACATGTTGGCTGGGGCAGAAAAGAGAGAGCCACATGTGCACCCCTGCCACCTCCCCACAACCTCTACAACTGCTGGCATCAGGCAGCCCCAGGATCCTCGAGTAGCTGCCTGCTGCTGCTGGAGTCCCCCCCAGTGGCTCAGTGAGCCACCTGAGCTCACCTGCTGCACGTGGTGTATGCCCACAGGGCCCGGCTGTGCCACTGTAGGGTTGGGGCCTCCCCACACTCCCACCCTTGCTGCACAGAGCTCCAAAGCTGCCTGCAAAAGGCAGCTGCGGGACTGTCCATGTGCTGGCTGGCTCCCGGCAGTCGGCTAGCGGGACCCCCACACCCTGCTTGTGTTTCACGTTTGCAAATGGTGCATGCTGGTGGGGCCCGGCTGCGCCATGTGTAGGGTTGGGGCGGGGTTCTTGGGTGGGTGTTGGGGGCCAATATATACCATGTGTGGGGTTGGGGGGCTTTTGGGTGGAGGGGCCACACTCCTGCCCCAACCGCGCACAGTCCCACAACTGCCTGCAAAAGGCAACTGCAGAACCATCAGTGGCGAGTTGCAGGCTTATACATGGCACAGGGTGCCAACCCAGCCAGATGCCAAGTGCCCCACCGAGCACAGTGGTGGCAAGCACTGGCCTGGTCCTGCCTGAGGTGATGGCATTGAGTTGGGTCAGCACCCTGCACCGCATGCAGTAGGGAAGCAAGTGACAGCGACATTGCTGGGATCCATGGGAGCAAGGTCGGTGTTGGGAAGGAGGCCCACACTCCCATGCCACAGAGTCCCACAGCTGCCTGGCAGTGGGGTGGGGGGGAGGGGGAGGAGGCCCATCCTCCCACCCCAGAGCTCCCCAGTGCCTTGGGGGCCCCACACTCCTGCCGCACAGAGTCCAGCAGCGGGACCCTGTATGCCTTGGCTGGCAGCTCCCAGGGCTTATATCCTGCTGCACATGGCTGGAGTTGTCGAGCTGGCCCGATGCCACCTGCCAACCCCGGGCAAGAGCCAGCTGAGTCCTGCCCGAGGTGGGGCAGGAGGCATTGGGCCAGATTGG
>NW_005841912.1:2565027-2570111 GCF_000455745.1 Alligator sinensis
GGGGGGGTGTGCAGCCGGCCGGGCACTCCAGCAGGTAGCAGAGAGGCTGCAGACCTCCCTGCTCCCAGACGGCTGCAAATTCCATGCCGCCCCCCCCGCCCCCGCTTCTGTGAGACACTCCACTGCCCCACCAGTCTGAGTTCACCAGGGGCGCCTGTCGCTGTGCAGCCACAGACCCAGTCTTCTCATCATAGAAGACAGTCGGGTCAGTCAGGCATGACTTGCCCTTGGTGAATCCATGCTGACTTCATAATCACCTTCTCGAAGTGCTTAGAAATGGATTCCTTGAGGACCTGCTCCATGATTTTATTTATTTTTTTTCCCCAGAAACTGAGCGGAGGCTGACCAGTCTCTAGTTCCCTGGATCCTCCTTCTTCCCTTCTTAAAAATGGGCACGATATTTGCTCTTTTTCAGTTGTGTGGAACCTCTCACAATTGCTATGAGTTTTCCCAAGATGATGGCCAATGGCTCTGCAATCACATTGGCCAACTCCCTCAGCACCCTCAGATGCATCCCATTCAGCCGCATGGAGTTGTGCATGTCCAGTTTTTCTAAATAGTTCCTAATCTGTTCTTTCACCAGTGTTGGCTGCTCACCTCCTGCCCAAGCGGTGCTGCCAGGTCCAGTAGTCTAGGACCTGACCTTACCTGAAAATGGAGGTAAAAAAGGCATTGAGTACTTCAGACTTCTTTGTATCAGCTGTCACAGAGTTGCCTCCACTATTCAGTAAGAAATCCAAACTTTCCCTGATCTTCCTTTTGCTGATATACTTGGAGAAACCCTTCTTGTTACCCCTCACATTTCTTGCTAGCTGCAACTCTAATTGCACTTTGGCTTTCCTGACTTCATCCCTGCATGCCTGAGCAATGCTCTTATACGCCTCTGTAGTTATTTGTCCAAGTTTCCACTTCTTATACATTTTTTTTTATGATTTAGTTTACTGAAGAGTTCCCCACTAAGTCAAGCTTTTTTTCTGTCATACTTGCTAGTTTTTCTTTTATACCCTGCTGGGTCTGGACTAGCTCCACCCCTTGCTAGGGCTTTTGCCAGACACAGGCAGCAATCACCCAGCAATTACTCAGCTAGCAGTACTCCGAACTGCTCAGAACAAATGCCCAAATATACAGCCCACCAAGCAAGCACTCAGCAAGTCAAACACACAGGAAGCTCTGGCTCACTTTACCTCCTCGGAGCAGGATCTGGTGCCTGGCTGCTCTTCCTCCTCCCCTTCCTTCTCTTGCTCCCAACGAACTACTTGCAGACTTTCCTGTTTGCTCTCCCTGTTCACTTGCCTGACATTATCTGCTTCTCCCTTAACTCCCAATCCATGGGGAGAGACTGTCAATGTGGAGTTCTGTGTCTACGCCTCTCTAATCTTGTTTTTATTTCCAAGAGTACACATGTTGAGACCTGACTCAGTACTGCCTAAGAAATACAGGCACTCCTGCTGTTGGGTAGAGGAGGAAGAGTGTCCTCTTCCTTCTCTATTCTTGAATTTTTCCAGTGCATTTTCCTTATTTTTATCCTACTTTCATTGTTCCCGCAACTCTAAAAGCTCCCCTATCAGAGCTGTCCCATTTGGTTTAACTTGTGACCCTGCCTTTATGCAACAGCAGAGGAAACATTTTCCGGCTCTTGAAAGACTGTTCTGCAGACATACCACCTTTGTCTGTCTTCTCATCTTAGTTTCTAGATTTGAAAAGCCAATACTAAGACATATACTAGTTTTCTTGAACTTTACCTCTCAGGTGTACCTTTCTCTTCTCTCCTGATGGGCGGACTTGCCTCACCCATCAGTTCCATCATCAAACTCTCACTTTCATTTATAATATTGTCTGATGCCTTTAGCTTCAGAGTTGAAATTGTATTACCCACTCTCCTTGTATTATAGAAACACCTAGAAGCCCTGTTGTACCTGAGGCCCTACGCACCGAATAAGTAACAGGCCCTTTCCACTGTTTCAATATAAATGAACAGGTCAGGCAGCAGAAAGAGGAAAGATCCCTGTTGTGCAGATTGGAAGTGCAGAGAGAATTTGACAGGAAAACACCTGATTTTTCTCTTTCATTCTTTCATTTCCTTTAAAAAGGGAAAGCAATCTGGATTCTGTTTAAATGGCCTTTTGAGAAGCAAACCAAATTATAAGCATTTCAGAGATGCAGTTGGTACTTCTTCTTTATCTCCCCCTCTGTCACCAGTCTGGTTCCCTAACATGGGCAAGGCTGTGTTGTACTGTTTTAGTCTATGCCAGCATGCACATCTAATAGGTAGAAACTTTATGACTTTTTTTTCTTTCTTGTTGTTTCCACACTTTTTTCTAATATTTGTTGTGGAATTTTATTGATTTGAGTTTTCCTATTAAATGCTTTTAATATCTAAACATTTTCAGTTAATATTTTAAACATGGCATTATTTAGTTTATAAAATGATACCTATGTTTGCCTAGGTTTTAAATATTTTTCAAGCAACTTCTGTGTTTGTGCTGTGACAAGCTGCTTTTTTTTGGCTACTCTTGGGTGAAGGCTCCTTTCTGTAAACACATTTACAGTACCTTTTGGCTCAGTTCACTTTTGGCATATAAATAAGTTCACATTCTTTTTTGAGAGAAATATATTTTGTAAACCTCAAAATAAAAATATATTCATTGTTTAATCTTAAATTGCTTTCTGCTACATACTGTACTGTGTATTCAAAGACTGCAGGCCAACAGTTTGAATACCTCCCCTTAAGATAGATATATAAATAGATATCTCTGAAACTCATCTATACCTATATCTATCTATCGACTGATTGATCAATCGATGATTTGGGATGTACTGATCAAAACTGTTAACCACATCAGGTGATTTAGATAAGCACCCAGAGAGGAAAAACAGGCTGAATTTTGTACTCCTTACACAGGCGGGACTCTCTGTACATTCTGCTGGCTGGGCAAGAGTTGCATGATATCTCTCACTGTTTGATTTCAATATTGTGTTAATAGAAAAGGGAATGAATAGAAAACACAGGAAAGGCATACAAAGCTAAAGATCTAGGACTGTATTTTCAAAGGGGTTACAAGCTGGCCCTTGAAATGGTAAATTTTATTTTGGCTTCTTCCCTTTAATCCTGTTTTGCATGTAAAATAATGCAGATTTTTTTGTACTCACTTTGCATTCTCCTATGTAAAACCAACTGTTCAGTAGTTTTAGCATGGCTTATTTTCAGAAACTCTAGTTCTTATGAATACAAAAATGTGGCTTTGGAAAGTTTATGTTTACAGTATTTGATGTCCTTTTTAGAAACACAGACCCAAAGCATTTTTACTTGAAGCATTGGCCTCTGTTTTACATTTGCTACTCTGCCTCCAAAATGCTACCTCTGCCACACAGAAAAAAGCTAAGTCTCTGGTGAAGAAAAAAAAAATGTTTTCATAAAACAATTCTTATACTTCCAGAAGACTGGAAAGTAGGAAACTCTGAAAGCCCCTTCCTGGTGTTTCTTTGGCGGAACCTAAGGCTTCTAACAATTGAACGTTTTGCATATGAGAAAGAGATACACATTCCTTTAGTGTAGAATTTTGAAAAGTACCTGAGCAAATGAAGTGTCCAATGCCCACTGAGGGTGTGTCCACACATACAAGCACGTGCACTTGCAGCAGCTCAAATAGAAGCGGTGCAAATTTGAGTCAGGGCTTTTTGCCTCAATGCACGTGCTCAGACATGCACTTTGGTGGAGCAAATTGTGCTCCAAATGGCAAGGAGGTCAGCCACCTCCTCTGCCCTTCAGGCAGAGTCCCCGGTGTCGGCCCTGGCCAGGCTCCTGTGCCAAGGTCCTACCAGTTGCTTCACCAGCAGGGATCCTGAGGTTCCCTGTGTACAAATTTCAAAACCTCAGATTAACAAATCCCAGGAATTTCCACAAGTAACCTGGAACCCAACTATATACACATATAATGGACAGCAAGCAAGAGAGAAAAAAAAAGCAGGACAGTGCTTTAATGACATCTGGACAATTTTACATGTTGGCTGGGGCAGAAAAGAGAGAGCCACATGTGCACCCCTGCCACCTCCCCACAACCTCTACAACTGCTGGCATCAGGCAGCCCCAGGATCCTCGAGTAGCTGCCTGCTGCTGCTGGAGTCCCCCCCAGTGGCTCAGTGAGCCACCTGAGCTCACCTGCTGCACGTGGTGTATGCCCACAGGGCCCGGCTGTGCCACTGTAGGGTTGGGGCCTCCCCACACTCCCACCCTTGCTGCACAGAGCTCCAAAGCTGCCTGCAAAAGGCAGCTGCGGGACTGTCCATGTGCTGGCTGGCTCCCGGCAGTCGGCTAGCGGGACCCCCACACCCTGCTTGTGTTTCACGTTTGCAAATGGTGCATGCTGGTGGGGCCCGGCTGCGCCATGTGTAGGGTTGGGGCGGGGTTCTTGGGTGGGTGTTGGGGGCCAATATATACCATGTGTGGGGTTGGGGGGCTTTTGGGTGGAGGGGCCACACTCCTGCCCCAACCGCGCACAGTCCCACAACTGCCTGCAAAAGGCAACTGCAGAACCATCAGTGGCGAGTTGCAGGCTTATACATGGCACAGGGTGCCAACCCAGCCAGATGCCAAGTGCCCCACCGAGCACAGTGGTGGCAAGCACTGGCCTGGTCCTGCCTGAGGTGATGGCATTGAGTTGGGTCAGCACCCTGCACCGCATGCAGTAGGGAAGCAAGTGACAGCGACATTGCTGGGATCCATGGGAGCAAGGTCGGTGTTGGGAAGGAGGCCCACACTCCCATGCCACAGAGTCCCACAGCTGCCTGGCAGTGGGGTGGGGGGGAGGGGGAGGAGGCCCATCCTCCCACCCCAGAGCTCCCCAGTGCCTTGGGGGCCCCACACTCCTGCCGCACAGAGTCCAGCAGCGGGACCCTGTATGCCTTGGCTGGCAGCTCCCAGGGCTTATATCCTGCTGCACATGGCTGGAGTTGTCGAGCTGGCCCGATGCCACCTGCCAACCCCGGGCAAGAGCCAGCTGAGTCCTGCCCGAGGTGGGGCAGGAGGCATTGGGCCAGATTGGCACCTCCAGCCACCTGCAGCAGGGGGAGCCCCAGATTTGCTG
>NW_005841912.1:2571718-2574567 GCF_000455745.1 Alligator sinensis
GGAGCGCCCCCAGCCAACATGCAGGGTTCCGTGGCTGCCCCTTGCAGGCAGCTGCAGGACTGGGGAGGGGGAGGGCACACTCTCCCACACCCACCTCCACCCCTGCTACACCGAGTCCCTTAGCTGCCTGCAAGAGGCAGCTGTGGGACCCTACATGCACTGGCCAGCCGCTCCCCGGACTTGTATCACTGGAGGGGGAGGGCACACTCTCCCACACCCACCTCCACCCCTGCTACACCGAGTCCCTTAGCTGCCTGCAAGAGGCAGCTGTGGGACCCTACATGCACTGGCCAGCAGCTCCCGGCACTTGTATCACTGCTGCAGGTGGCTGGAGGTGCCGATCTGGCCCGAGTCCTCCTGCCCAGCCCCAGCAAGAGCCGGCTGGGTCCTGCCCGAGGCAGGGGCAGGTGGCATTGGGCCAGATTGGCACCTCTGGCCATGTGCAGCAGGGATAGAAGCGGCAGTGGGTGCCACTGCCAACACTGCCGGACCCACTGTGTACCTCAACACCCACCCAGAAGCCCCCCACCCTCACGCCTTCCACCCCTAGGGCACACAAGTCATAGGCCGGGTGTTTGCAAATGGCTCTTGCAGGCTGACACTGGCAGCCTGCAAAGAGCCCTTTGCAAACAGGGAAACATGGGTTTCCCTTTTAGAAAGAAAATTCCCATTCCCACCCTCTCCTTCTTACCTTGATCGGCCATGGCTTCAGCGTCCACTCTAGAAGTTCTCTGCAGACCTTACTCCAACTAAACCCTCAAATGGGCTCAGTCTTGCCCTGCTTTTATTCTGGGCACGCTCAATGGGCGTGCTCCGGTGCGGGACAAGTGGGAACCATAGAGACCTCTGGCCCAATACCAGTGTCTCTCTGGAGGACCTCTTCTTGGGTTGCCTCTGGGCACGGTCTCAAGACTCTGCCTTGCCCTGCTGTTTGCCAGCGCATTTTTTTTTAGACACCTGGATATCCAGGGATCTAATTTTCTCCCCATGTTGCAAACTTGCAGCATGCGAAACAGTTTTTCGTTCCCGCACATGCCTCTTGCCTCGCCTCAAAGGGGTTTGAGGTGGGGCAAGAGGCACGTGCGCACTCATGTGGACACGCCCTGAGAGATCACTTCTGAAACACCTTACCTATGGGTATACAGTTCAGAGTCCATTGAAGTCAGTATTGGTATTTCCATTGGCTTCCTTGAGCATTGCATTAGGCTTTTAAAAAGCACAGGCAGTGCAGTTGTGCATTGTATCCCAGAACGGTCCTTCTGCCTGTGTCTGTGTTTGGAGGGGAAAAAAGAACAGAACTCCCTTTCCACATTTGCTTCCTTCTGCTTTGGCAATTGCTCTGTCTCTTGCAATACAAGAACACTGGATATAATGTATATGCATAACTGAAGTACATTTACTGGTATGTGCTATTTTTGAAAAGCAGTATATTGTTTAAATATTAGGGAAACCTCTTCTAAAGAACTTCTCTTTATTATGAAATATCCTGTGGAGATCCCCACTGGGTAACTCTTTGGTTCTAGAAGAACGTAGTCTACACTTCAATGTCCCTTCAGTATAGTAGAATCCAATAATATATATACAATATGTTTAATATCCCTTACTTTGATGACTCAAACTAAACTTTTTATTTAAAAGGGGATGAGAAGGGAACCTTTTTTTGGCAGCAGTCAAATAATAGAAGAACAGCAACAAAGATGTATACACATTCCATCAAGGAAGAGATATCAGCAAAGAATTGGCTTTCAGATTCAAGTCTCCAAAAGGAAACAGCCTGTATCAGGGAGAGGAGTTAAGGAATTATGACAGATACCTTAACACTGTCAACACTTTAAGGTTTGTAAGTAAAGTAGAACGGCCAAGTGAGCAGCCAACAATGGAGGCAGAGGTGCTATTGGAATTATGTCCTCCCTAGAGTAATGGACCATATTATGCATATTTTCAAGAAGATACACAGAGAAAGTTTAAGTCTAAGAGGTTTTTGTTTTAAAGCGTCTATGAAATTTAGGACCATGAAGTCCATGAAATAAAGTAATGTACTGAGAAAACAGAATGTATAGTCATAATGCATTCCATATGGTAAATGGGGGATGTTTTTGCAAATTCTCCTTGCTTCTAAGTAGACACCACTGCCACCACAAAAATGTGAAAATATTCAGAATTCTGCTCTCTCTAAAGTCAACGGGAAAGCTTGTCTGAGACACTTTTAGGTTAAATGGATTCAGGTCAGACCCATCTGATTATTCTCTTCTTCCCCAGCTTTCTTTAAAACTTGAGGGTCTAAATAAACCTTGTAGGGCAGTGGTTCCCAAACTGTGGGTTGTGATACCAAATGGGGTCACAACGTCAGTGGATGGGGTTGCAGGGGTAGGGGGCTGTAAATTGGGATTGAGGGCCCATTCTGAGGAAACAGGGTCATGCTGAAGAAATGGGGCCATAAATGGGGTCATACTGAGGAAAAGTCTGGGAAGCACTGTTTTAGAGGGAAAATATCAGTAGGTTTCACAGATTTATTTTCATGCATGTACTGATTTCTGTTATACCAAATCAATGTACTACAATATTGTATTACTCAAATATGTATTATGGATTAGATCTTCTGAGGAGCTCTGAACTGTATTTTCAAAGGTGTTCTCATTCAGTTGGATGGAATCTAGGCACTTGTGTATGTTTGCAGCCCTGGCCTGCATCTTCTCTTTAAGCATGCATACAAATAGCTAATTTTTTCAAAAGAGCTCAGCACCTTGCAGGTTATAGTGTTCCTTATAGTAGTTGCTGGGTGCAGCCACTTCTGAAAATCTGAGTATAAGGAGAGAGAAATTAGAATACAAAAGATTAGATGTAGGGAA
>NW_005841912.1:2574598-2598778 GCF_000455745.1 Alligator sinensis
GGGAGGGGAGGGGGCAGAGACCAACAAACAGGCAGTAAATTCGTATGAACAAAGGAGTCACAAAAGCCAATCCAGGAAATGGGATAAGAACCCACAGTTCTTGTTTAAACCATGCTTTACATACGGTAGTCGGTGTATGATTTCTTGTGTTGCAATTTCCTGTTCAAATCAGTTTTTAAAAGTTTGCTGTCTGAGAACAGCCACACCTAGGTCAGCAATGGAGTGTCCAGGGAGAGAGAAGTTTTCTGCCATGACTAGCATGTCTTTCACAACTGTTTCAGAGTGGTGCTCGTTCATTCTGTTATTTAGGGATCACCCTGTCTGCCCAATGTAGACAACCAAAGGTCACTGTAAGCAGGTGATGGTGTACATGACATTGGTGGAGTTGCAAGTGAATGAAGCTTGGATGTTATAGTCTGCATTATTCAGTCTAGTGATGATGTGTATATTGATGTTGGGATACAGAAGACATTTGGATTTGTTTCAAGGCCTAGTGCCTTAGTGAGATTGGGAGTTAGGTATCATGTTGCTTGATTGAGAGACACCATTTGAGGTTGGGGGACTGCCTACATGCCAGGACTGATTTGTCTCCCATGACTACCTTGAGATGGTCATCCTTTTTCAAGAGGGGTTGGAGGTCACTAATGATGTCACTAAAGTGTTTAAGCCGGGTGCTGTAGGTGAGAACCAGAGAGACTTTGCTGTCCTTGTTCCGGGGTTGGTATTGTAGCAGGTCAGAGCAGTGTCTGCATCTGTCTTTGTTGATTTAAGTGGGTTGAGTTTTGGGGTTGTATTTTATTTGTAGGAATTCCTGCTTCAGATCCTTAAGGAGAACATTTTGTTGAGCTCATGAAAGCTTATGCTATATTACCTTGGTTAGCTCTGGTGACTCCTTTTGTTCTAGTGGGTTTACTGATTTTTGGGTTCCCTGCCCCAGAGCTACCCCCTCCCCACTTTCTCTTCTGTTCTTTATCTCTCTCTCTGTTCTCTCTGTCACTCTCCCCCTTTCTTGTCTTTTTGTATTCTGATTTCTCTGTTTTCTGCACATCCTTTCACAGCATCTGATGAAGTGAGCTCAAGAAAGCTTGTGAGATATATAAATTATATATATATGAAACTTTATTTTAATTTTTATATATATAATACTTTAGTTAGTCTGTAAGGTACAAATCTACCTTGCCTTATATTGCTGTTTGCTAGAATTAGTATACATTATCCACAGGATATAACATAGCCATTGGCCTGGACATCTAAGTGAGTCACCCATTTCTCCACTGTCTTGTGTTTGATTGTAGAACCAGCTTTCAGCTCATTTTCCTGGATTCAGTAAGTTTTGTCTTGCTGTTCCCAAAGAATAGACTCAGATACTCCAACTAGTACCCAAAGAAAAATAGTAATAATTTACTTCGATAAATCCTAAGCCAGCATGAAACATTTTAACATTAAGGCTGCAAAAAAAGTAGAGGATAACTTTTAATGGAAATGCTAGCTAGCACCCGCAATGGTATACTTGAACACTGAAGGAATTCAGAGGATCAGGAAAACCATAATTTGGGAAGAACACAATCATGGAAACTCATATTCATCCAATGGTAACAAGTAGAAAAATGCCACAGTTACTTAATGCAGCTTTAGAAATGACATCATGGATTGGCCCAGATCTTTCCTTTGAACCATTATTATGGAATTTCTCAGCTGGTACAGTATATAATTGTCCACAGTGACATTTTATATATTAAAATGCCAGCTAATAATTGATGTACTTCTATTTTGGCCATTACAAACTGACTTCCCATCATCCTTGCATCTTTATTATGAAATAATTAAGTTGTGACACATCCTTAGAGTCTGATGACAAAAAAAGTTAGTTGTATTTTCAGAAAAAAAGAATAATTAATTTTAGTTTTAAAAGGAGATTATCAGATGCGTTATTCTCGGAAATTTGAAAGTGGATCAGAATGTAGTTGAATGTATGCTTTGACTCTGCCTCTTTGTCCAACTGCTGAGAAGTCTGAAATGTGTAGTTAACAATAAGACTAGGGATAGCCTTTCAAAAAGTCTGAGCCTGAATTGATTCAATCTTTCCACGTTAGTCTAACCTGGCTAGGCTAAACCAGTTTGTGACTGTACAGACATCCCCTCTGGATTGAAAAAAATCAGGCACATACCTGCAGTGGCTCAGGCTAAAAGCCAGAGGCACTAGAGCCATCCTCCCTTCCCTTCCATAATGCTGAGCTGAGGGGGCATGGCTAAGCTCTGGTAGGATGCTCTGATTAGGGAGGGAGAGGTTCCCCGCCTCCTGACCAGCCCAGCAGTGAATTGATAACACAGTATTTATCACCCCATTAAGAAAACAACAGAGGGACATTACCAGCTACCTGTTGATTCTGCCTTTGTCCCATCTGCCATAGCATGGACCATAGCCAAGGCAGAGGGGATGGAGGAATCCCTGCTCAGAGTGGGATGGGGGAGGGTGGGAGAAAGGGAGAGAGAGCAGAAGCCAGGAAGATTCCTACAGTCTCTGCCAGAGCTGCAGCCAGGGAGAAGAGGGGAGGAGCCAGCCATGCTGTGAAGCAGAGAGCCCCACCCATCCCAGAGAGCATGTCGGGATGCTGGGGGAATCTTATTTAACCTAAAGCAGCAAGGGGTATGGGACAGACATTGCATAAACTGGTTTGACCCAAATCAGTTAAGCCTGATACTACATTCAACTAGGTTTATCTCAGACCAGTTTCAGCAATTTTTAAACTGGTTCACGTGCACTGAACATCTGTTCTGTTACAGGTTTAAACCAGTTTCTGATCACTTAAACTGATTTATGTGTAATGTCTGTCCCTAGCCCAAGTGTGTGAGCCAATCAACTTAGAGCAGGAAGGATTCTGTATGTGGAGTACAGGTGTTTTCATAATTTCTGTTCAGTGCAGGGTTCTAGGCCAATGCTGGGCTCAACCCTTGTGTTAACAGTTCAGGGTAGATTATATCATTCACCTGTTCTCACTCAGTTGTACTCCAACCATGTGTTCTAGCACGCCGGCACAGAATAACCTCATTTTTCCATATTAAGCAACAGAACTCTGGCCCTCACCTTCTTCTGTTGCCAGCATACTGACCTCACTCTCCTTCTTTCCTTATATCTATCTTACTTGCTGTCTATGTCTCTGAACTCAAGCTATTCATTTTTGTACTTCAGGCTCTCTTTTAAAATGCAGTTATGGGGTAAGGAGAGGATTTTGCAGAACATAAGTCTTCCACAAAAGCCCCAAATCTTGGCAAATCCTCTTCTGTTCTTTTTTTACTAAGGGGAGATCAAGACGTGTTGCCCCATAACAGGGGTGCTATTTAATATTAGACACTAGAAACACTACTAGAACCTAAATTACTGCTAGTACTCGTTGCATTTTTAGTGTCAGGTGCTAGAATTACTGTCATCTGCAAGTGCTGTATGGGGGATGGGTAAATGTGAGAAACAGGTGCAGTTTCCTTCAAGGAATTAATAGTTAGGAGCTGAACACTGTTTTAACTGATGCTCTCATTTTATCTGCCACAACAAATTAATGCTACCATTTCTTCTCTTCACCTTCTAAACTAAAGATGTCAAATTAATTCACTTGGTTCCCTGGGCTGGATCCAGACTGTGGGTTCCTCAGGTTCTGGCAGTATGAGGAAGCTGCAGTGGTTAATACTGCTGTCACTCGCTCCCCACCACTGACATGCATCCTCAACAGAGCTCCATATCTTGGATTTCAGTGGCAGGTCCAAGCCCTTCTAAGATTCCCATGGGCCAGATGACATGGCTCTGTGGGGGACATATATTTGACAACCCTGGTGTAAACGGTTTGAATAATTGGGCCATATGACCGCTCTCATATCCTGGGCTGAGAGAAGTCATTGCAGAAGAGATACCCAGAGGTATGGGGTGCAGTGTAAATCCCTAGGTTGCATGCTTGCAGCAGCCATTTTATGAATTCCAGTTTCTTAGCAATTGTATAAAGAGCTGGTCTGGATGTCCTCAGCATGCTGTGCAAACATGTATGAGTAAGCTAGATAATTATAAAGTATTTTTATAGTTCTCCACATAGTTTGCAATTTTACTAGTTCTCCACAGAGTTTGCAATTTTACTAGCCTCTTGCTTGCATGCATGTTTCTTTTTTTAAAATGTTAATAAGATTATGTTAATACTCATGTTAATTAGTATTAATGTTAATACTCATAAGGGCCCAAATATTCTCCTATGCTAAGATCTAATCAGTACAGTGGAAGGGAGGAGTGAAGTGATAGAACTAATGCCTATTACAATCCTTATTCTGAAGTCGCACCATCTTCTGCTAAGGTTAGAACAGCCTCTAAGATGCTCTAAAGCAGAGGATTTCAACCTTTTTGGATCATTGTATCCCCCAGTGGCCAAGCGCAGAGTAGTGTACACCTGGCCTCTGGGTGGGGAGTGACAGGGGTACTCTGAGCGGGGGAGTGTGTGGGGGGATGCATAGCCCAATGCCGGGGCAGGGGGGGTGGTACGCAGCTGGACACGGAGCAGGGGGAGGGTGTGGGCAGGGTGACGTGTGGCCGGACATGGAATGGTGGCAGCCGTCATGTGCAACCTTCCCCCGCCCGCCGCATTCAGCTGGTCAGGCAGTGCCTGCATGGCAGCACAGGATGGTGTGTGGTGGCACTCCATCCCCGCCCACCCATGCATACCCCATAGGGCCTTCTCAAGTACTCCCTGGTCTAAAGTATGTTAGTTGACTATTATCTCCAGGAAGCCTTTGGCCAATTTTAAATTAATGCAGTGTGGATGTGCTCTGTTCCACACCTCTTCCAAATGTCTTCAAACTGGCATAAAAGATATTTGCAGAAGGGTAGCTGGCAATGGTCACAGTATGTTAGTTTAGGTAGCTCTCTCAAAAAGAGAGCCAAATGGCCAGTTTAAATTTACTGAGTGATATGTGTATACAGCAAAGAAAATGAAAACTTAAATCCTGCAGTCCCTCAACTAGTCTTGCCAGCGCTGGGGTTTTTGACTTGGAATGCTGGGACTTAATCTCAGTGGTTTCTGGCTAGAGGGTCTTGCTCCTCCACTCAGGATAAGACTGATCCACACAGTTGGGATCAGGAAGGAATTTTTAACTAAATGACTTGAGGTGCATCAGTACATCAGTTCGGGTGTATCGGCACCAGCAAAAGCAAAATTGACATTATTGGTAGTTGGCTTTTTTGGCTGATGTGGCCAATGTCACCAATAAATGCTGTGTCCGTGTGTGCAGCCCAGCAACTTGGAGAGCAGCATTGGGCAGATAAAACTGTAGAGAAAAATGGGCAAAGGAGAGAAGAGGTGTCCAGTGGGTGGGGAAAAGATTGAGGCCCCTGCAGTAAGGGAGGGAGTGGAGCAGGGAGAGGCGCTGCCCAGCTGGGGCAGGGTGGGGCATGGGATGGAGCCGCAGGAAGCTCCTCTGGGGGCAGGGACAGCTCCTGCTGCTGGTGCATCTCAGGAGAGGCACGAAGGGGCATGTGTCCCCCAGATCTGTGAGCAGGGCAAGGGCAGACTGTTGCTGTAGGCTGAGGTCAGGGGTGGTGCTGGGCTCTTTTTGGCATGGGGGGGGGCTGGGTTGGGACTGTGTATGGTGTGGGTGGCAGTGGCACTGGAAGGAGGCCAATGGGGGAGGCTATAGTCGCTCCAGAATTCATGGCAGCCCCACCATGGCCCCCACTCCCAATGCCGTCACTGCTCGGCCTGAGTGCAGCCCCAGTCCCACCCCCCTACCAAGAAGAGCCTGTCACTGTCCCTGGCCCCAGCTCACAGTAGCAGCCCACCCTCGCCCTGCACAGATCCGGGGGCACATGGCCCTCCGTGCCTCCCCTGGGGTTTTGCCAGCAGCGAGAGCCACCCCCCTGTCCTGTTTAGGGCTGCATACCATGCCCTGCCCACCCCCAGCTGGTGAGCCCCTGCTCCAGCCCCACTCCTTCCCTCACTGTGGGTGCCTCAATCTGCCCCCCCCCCCCAATGCCCCTTCCCTCTCCCCACCCCTTTTTTGCCACTTCCCTCTCCCCATCCCTTTTCCCCCACAGACTTACCATCCCAATGCTGCTGCTGGGCTGCATATTGGCAGTCAGATTGGTATTAGCCAATATCGCTTGTTAATAATTGGCCATCAGTATCAGCCACAAAAATCTTTATGGGTGCACCCCTATAAAGGCCAGATTGGCATGGACTATAGGGATTTTTGCTTTCCTCTATAGCAGGAACCATGGTCCTCTGTCTTGGAACCTTGAAGAGTATATTAATAAACTCCTTTCTCTCCTTGCATGGCTGGACATTGACAGTGCTGTCGTCCCCCTGCTTTACTAGTCACGAGTTAAAATATTCTTGAATTTTTTGGACATTATTCCTGGTAGTTGCTTTTGAGAATTGTTCATGCCTTTTTGTTTGGAATAGGCTAGATGGGTGATTGTATAGGATGGCTGAGGTAGGAATGATCCTGCTTTGACCTCCCAAGGTCCCTTCCAACCCTAGTTTTCTGTGATTCTATGGAACTACTCTAGGTGTGGAAGGGCTGCAGGATTAAGTTGAACACATTGTAATATATAAAGTTTGATTTTTTTTTTTTAATTTTCAATTTTGCTAATCCAAAATTATATTAATAATGTAGGAGAAGTTGGGGATTATTTTTAAGAATACATATTTGATTGGTTACTATGTCCCTGAGGTTAAACTGACATAATGTATCCGGCCATAAACCAGGCCCATCAGTTTAATAATAGAAAACTAGAATTTTCTACTCCAGTATTCCAGACGAAATAGAATAGTTGAGTTTTTTGTAGATGGAGTGCAGAGCAATGAATGTGATATACCTTGACTTTAGTAACTTTCAGCCTGTCTGCCATGATGCTGTCTCCCATAATTTTCACCTAGATACAGCCTTAGTTAAACTACTGCATGGTAGCTGCATACTTGTTTGGATCATTGTGCTCAAAGAGTTGTCGTCAGTGGTTTGATATCTAATTGGGAGGAGCTATAAAATGGTATTCCCCAGTGGTCTGTTCTGTGTCAGGTGCTGTTCAGTATTTTCATTAATGACTTGGAGGATAGAAGAGAGAGCACATTTGACAAACTTGGAAGTAGCACTTCCCAAGTGAAACAGCAAACACTTTGGATGACAGGATTAGGTTCCAAAATAACCTTGCTAAATTGGAGAAATGGTTTGAAATAAAACATGACATTCAATAAGGACAAGTGCAAGGTTCTGTGTATAAGAATTACATGCACAAATACAGACGGGAGAATGAATGGTTATGCTGCACTACTGAAGAAAATGACTTGTGGTTTATATTGTGGACTGCAAGCTGAACATGAGTCAATAGCGTGCTCTTGTTGCAGAAGAAAGACAACAGCATACTGGGTATATATTGACAGGAATGTCACCTGTAAGTCATAGGATGTGATTCTTCCTTTCTATGAAGCTATGGAGATGCCTTGTATGAAGTACTGTGTCTAGTATTGGGCAATGCATTTCAAGGAAGACATGATTCAGTGGGAAAAGATGGCAGCCAAGGAGATTAGAGGTCTAGAAAACAACAGATGAGGAAAAGGGTTGGAAGAACTGAGCTTATTTTGTCTGGGGAAAAGAAGACTAGGGAATCTCAGTATATGTTCATATGGCTATTGGATATATTCCTTGTCCACAGGGGACAGGACAATAAGTGATAAGCTTAAATTGCAACAAGGGAGATGTCATTTGGATATTAGGAAGTACTTTCAACCTGAGAGAGCTGTTAAACACTGGAACGGATAACCTGGAGAGGTTGTGGAATTCTGAACATTAGCAGATTTTAAGAGCAGGGGGTTAGATACACCCTTGTTTGGGATGGTTTGGACAAGAATGTTTCTGCCCTGATCAGGGATTTGGACCACATTTTCTCTGAGTTTCTTTTAGCCATGTGACTCTAAAGCCAGACAACAGAAAGCTCTCAGGAGGGATACATTTATGCAGTAAAATGTGATGGCTTGGGCTGTAACTGGCAGCATTTCCGTCATAACATTTGAGAGGGAAGGTAGAGTTTATTTGACTTGTTCAGGGGTCGTGGCTTTCTGAACACACATCTAGATCCCCAGAGAAATACTGCAGATATCTGTATCTCCACAGAAAGCTTCCTGCCCTCCCTTTTCTATCAGCATGGCTCTGGGTTCTCAAGTGTGGGGCAGAATGCACTCAGCAACATGGCAGCAACAAGAGATTCTGGTTAAACACGTACTCTAACTATGTTTGTCTTCACAACCTTATTCTGTGTAGTCTCTACTGCTGCTTTCCAGTGAAGGAACATCAACTGCCTTAGAAAGGAATAGGATTTTTGCTGTCCTTCTTCCAGGAGTGAAAAAGGGTTTCTCCTCCTACTTCCATCTTCCCTTTTGCTACAAGTGATAGAATGGACCTTACACACACACACACACACACACACACACACACACACACCATGTTTTGCTTTGCTATAAAGTGTATGATAGTTTCCTAAATTCGAGGGGGTGAAAGAGCAAGGGCTAGTTTTCCTTGACAGGCCTATCTTTATTTAAATGAAGTAGGGAAGAGTATCTTAAGCTTAGCCCTGAGCAAACAACACTTTGAGTTTGCCCAGTTTTGTTTATGGTCAGCAACTGTTTTGGGAAACATGGCTATACCTGCTAGATGAATCCAAACAAGGAAGAGCTAATTCCCGATAGAGAAACAGTGTGGCCTTAACAAAGATGTAGCTCAGAGCAGAATCTGACCTGAATAATAAACTATGCATCTTTTGGGGTTTCAGTTTATATCTGTGAATTTGTTAGGATACCAGAAAGTGGAACTGGGAAATTTATGTGGTTAATATGTTTTTTGTTCTGTATGTATCATGCAGTGCCACGAACCCCAGCATTTGTCTCATTGGTGCTCCTTGACTGAACTTTAGGGTTGCTGGTACCAGCAGAGATTAAAAGGTGCTTTAAAAGTCCGTTGGGAAGAAGGTCTTTAACAAGCTTTACATTTAAACCCTGTTGTTTTAAGGCTAGTATAAAATAAATCATGCTTTGAAGTAATGGGATACTCCCAGAAAATTTTGGCCAGATTCTCATTAAGGCTACAGGCATATCTAGATAGATTTTAGTTTTAAACTAGCCAACTCAGGTACTTTTAGCAATCTAGCTGTGGCAATATGGAGCCCAGCACAGGGTAACTGCATAGCATGGACCATAGCCAGCATGTGGTCTGCTAGCTAATCTTGTGTGTCTCTGTAAGGCAGAGGGGATGGAGGAATCCCTGCTCCGATTGATCTTAACTGGTGTCCAGCAGCTTCTGGCCCCTTGGGAAAGCAGAATTTCCAAAGGCATTTGGGAAAAATGATTAGCTCTGTCACTGTAAAAGTTGGGTGGGTTATATGTATGTATGAGTTAGTCTGTAAAGGTGCACATCTATCTTACCTCTGCCTGACTTTAGACTAATGCAGCTAGCTACATCTCTGTATACGTGAGATTTGCCCTAGCAGGCTGCTGATAAGACTGATAATGAACGTAGCATGCAACCTTTGTAAACCCAGATTTGTCCTTAATACATGCAGCCCTGAGTTGCCTATTTTCTGACTGGAGGATCACTTTGGGCACAGACAGAAGTAACTATTTTTACCCAATATGGTCACAGAAAGCAGTTTATAGCCATGACCAAACACAAGTGCACACCTGCAGACAGCTTAAAAAATGGCCATTTGGGTGAAAATCTGATTCTACATTGCATGAGGGGTCAGATGAAGACATTTCAAACAGCATTTACAACTTGTGTCTGCACTGCCTCCTGGTCTCAAGCTGTTTTCAGAATGGGAGGGGGGAAAGCGACCAGAGGGTGTTCAGTCTGGGGGGTTTTCAGTCCTCACTGGAGGGTGAGGCAGATGTATTGGAGCACCCCCCCCCAGAGGTGGGGGGGCACCAGTTCACCCACCCCATGCTGCAGTTTTTGCTGGGGAACCCCTAGAATAAGCTCCCGGTGCTACCTTTCCCCTCTCCCATTCTGAAAACTTTGCAACCTAACAGGGAGTAGGGGCTATTGTTAGGGGAAGCCAGATGCAATCTGGCAGCCAGCAAGTAGATACCCTTCTTGGAACCAACAGTGAACTTCTGTTTGGTCTGGGGGATCTTTGTAACTCAGAACACTTCCTGCAAAGCATTCTCAGTTAACAGCAGAGAGCTGCACTTCTGTCTACACCCCCAGTTAATGCTGGGTCATTGGAAACATTGAGGAAATAAACCATTTATATGTCATAGATTCTTCAGAGTTCATGTCCATTGCAGAGCTTGCATTAAAGGCTCTGTAGCTAGAGATCTTCTAAAACAGTGTTTCTCAACCTGTGGGTCACGACCTGAAAGTGTGTCACAAGAATATGTGAAAGGGTTGCAAACAAACTTTAAAAAAATGGATCAACAAGCTTTAAAAATTGATTCTATTTTAAAGGAGAATAACATGGGAAACTGCAGATTTTCCCTTGCAGGCTGGCAGAGTTCCTGCGGGGCTGGGGCCTAGGGGTGGGAGGCAGGGGGTTGGGAGGGTGGGGCACTGGGTCGGGAATGGCCATTGATGTTTACAATTGGGCCCTGGTACAAAAAAAGGCTGAGAACCACTGCTTTAAAAGATTGAGTATGTATATTAGAAAGAACAGTGTTTATTGGGTGTCTCTACACATGTCGTTATGACACTGTTACTGCACTGTCATTTAGTATTTTCTCCTGTGCTGTGTGTGCTGCACATGGTTATTTTTAGGTACTATGTCACCATAGCGATGTGCTTTAATGAGGTAGTGCGTCACTATGGCAACATAGCTGCAGTGTCATGGTTCTTGCCCCCAGACTCTACGTCACCGTAGCATGTTGCTACAGTGATGTAGCGTCATGTGTAGACACGCCCATTGTGTCATTGCTAATTGCCATTGCTAATTGATGAATAGACAAATTCACACTGGTATTGATCAGTGTTTTCCTGTCTTTTCAGCCATGTCAGACCTTTCCTTATGAAATCCTGAATCCCACTGCACCAGCATGGGCCAGGAAGGAGATGGGGCATCTGAAAAAATATTCATTAGGCAAAACACAACATATAACTGCTTCTGTAAATAGCAGTTAGGTACTATTGCATTTTAGTGTTTTCGGAAAATCAGGGCCATTAAGATATCTCAAGCCAAACATCTAAAATCACTGGTCACTTCTGAAATCACTAAACATCTAATCTGATTTTAGATGAAAACATATAAAATCACTGGTCACTTATCTCAAGCCAAACATCTAAAATCATTTCACTTTTAATAACTAATGCTTCCTCTAGACCATGGGCACAGCTATAGGCACCAAAATGGCCCCATAGTATGCCAAGCTTTTTATGAGCCATCTAGAAGAAGAATTCCTCAAGGACTGCTCTTTCAATCCCTTGCTATACTTAAGATATATTGATGACATCTTCATCATTTGGATTGAAAACCTGCAATCTCTGATTTAGTTCCATCAGACATTCAACAATCACCATCCCTCCATCCGACTTTCTCTTGAATACTCCAGCACCAACATCTCCCTTTTAGACACAATGATCAGTATCCAGCATGGTAAAATACAGACCACGTTATACAAAAAACTCACAGACCAACATACGTATCTGCACAAAACCAGCAATCACCCTAAACACACCAAGAAAGTTGTGATATACAGCCATGTCCTCAGATACCACCAAATTTGTACTGAGGAGAATACCTGGTATTACCACCTCACAAATCTTAAAAAGGCTTTCACTCAACAAGGACACTTCTCCAAACAGATAGATTTCACATTCGAAAGAGCCACCCAGATACCATGTCAAGAATTACTGCAGTACAGAAGGAAACTCCACAAATTGCACACCTCTGGTTATGATATATCACCCCTCTCTCAAACATATACAAAAAATCCTCAAACAGTTGCAACCTATATTAGAAGAAGACACAATTCTTAAAGAGATCCTCCCAGAACCACCCATCCTAGCCTTCAAACAAGCACTGAACCTCGCTAACCTCATCTCCAGAAGCAAAATTCCTATGGCCCGCAACACACCGAATGGATCCAGACCATGCCATGACAAGAAATGTAAAACCTGCCAACACATCTCCACCACCCCCACAATTACTAGACCCCACAACAGAGCCATCAGCATTCCTGGATCTTACACCTGCACCTCCAGAAATGTAATATATCTCATCTAGTGCACCAAATGCTCTGATGGAAAATTCATAGGAGAGACCAAACAACAACTGTGTAGCAAAATGAATGCACACCGGAAATCTATCAAAGACAAGAATACCCAATTACCAGTGGAGGCACATTTCTCACAAGAAAACCACTCTCTCTCCAATCCCTCATTTCTAATCCTCAAAAGGAATTTAAAAAACACTTTTCACAGATGAGCCTATGAATTTCAGTTTATCAACTTCCTGGATACAAAAAATCATGGACTAAATTTAGACTTATGACACATTGTAACCTGCCTGACATCTAACTCCCCAGGTACCTCTCCAGTATTTGCCAGCTACATTCATTCCCCTTCCGTCCCCCGCAGCCTCTCTCACTCACTGACTCCTCAATTTACATCTTCGCTGACTGGCTTTCTTGCATGGATACCAGCCTCTGGCTTCTTACTATTCATTCCATCCAGGAAGAGCACATGCCAACTGCAGATGCTTCCTTAGCTTGATGAAGGGTATTTATACCCGAAAGCTTGCAAAAAAGATTTTTTTTTTCCAACTATTTGAGTTAGTCTAATAAAAGATACCAGATTTACCCAAAGAACCTTGGGTCTGCCTATGTTCTGAGACCAACACGGCTACAAGCTATACCCCTGATCACTTCTAGAAATCTTGGCCGGCGATGATTGCTGTTTATCTTCCTGGTGTGGGAGATATTTTTTCTCACGTTTGAGGCATAATTGAGAATACTCGCTTTGGATACGTGAGGGAAATATAGTGTACACTGTATATTCACTGTACAGAAAGTAGCTGCCTATTAGGGGGAATAACTGCTTTTGATTCCTCCTACCCACACACACATACACGCACACACACATACAGAAAAGGGTTCTCTTCCTCCTAACCACAAAACCACCTATTTAAGGAGGGAAGCAGTAGCCAAACCAAAGGTGCTGCCCAGAGCAAAAAGTTCTTTCTCTCTGAGATGATTATTCAGACTATTCCATTCATGCAGCAGGCATAATGATACGATGACATTACTAGTATATTTCCATTGGACATCACACTCGGCAGCTTTGCCAGCAGCAGCAATTTTTAGAACTGGAACTTGTGTATGAATTTCCCACTTGTGTGCTATCACAGTGTTCGCATTCTTGAGTGTGAAAGGACTTGCGGTTGAATTGTAAAGCTGTTTGCACGGTTGGTCTCTCACCCACAGTGGCGGCTTACAGCTTCTGAAAACAACTTGGGGGAAACCTTACTATTTGATGTGGGGAATGGGGAGAGTTATTTATGTGTTACTGAACCGTTGGGATAACTAGAAAGGACAAACTTCCCAGCTAATGAGCCAGTAGCTGAATCAGTTGAAGATGAATTGCAGCATAGTTCTTAAAGATATTTAGTAATGTCAGCCTGACATCTGTGGTCCTTACACAGGCAAAATTCCCATTGGCTTCCCCAGGAGTCTTGCCTGATGTGTGTGAAAATCCAGCTTGTTGGTATTGCAACTTGGCCTTCTTTGGGGAGGAGAAATATAGTCTCTTCTCTAACCTCCTTGCACCCAGACAGGGAATACAAATGATAATGTTCTCATAATACTACTGTCTCCCCATCGTCATAATAGTACAGTCAGTAGGGCTGTGCGAAATGGCACCGTTCCATTTCGCCTTCAGTTTCAATGGTTTGACAGAACAGCATTCCGTTTCGAATTTCATTTTGATTAGAAACAGCTCTTCCGTTCTGTTCCATCAAAACAAAAAGGCCATTTTGATGCTGTTTCGATGTTTCGCTGGGGACGGGAAGTCAGCCCAGCTGGGCTGACTTCCCACCCAGCACTGCGATTGGGTGGGGAGCGGATAGTCAACCCAGCTGGGCCGACCTCCCACCCCCGATGCTGCCAGGAAGTTAAGGACTCTCAGCCTGGTGTGTGGGAGGGAGTGGAATTAAAAACCTCCAGCCCTGTGTGAAGGGGGGGAGCTAAGTGGGGGCAGTGGCAGCACTGAGGGGTTTGACTGCAGCAGGTCCAGAGGCCTGGGGGAGGAGTCCAGCAGTGGCTTCAGGTCTTGGTGGGGAGAGACAACAGCAAACCAAATTGCAGCTGGCCATGCCCTCAGCTTCTGATGCCCTGCCAGTAGTCTGGCAGGCCTGATATAAAGGCTCCGTGAGCTGGATCCAGCCTGCGGCCCAGATTATTTTCACTGCAGTATGTAGGTCTCTCTTAGATCAATGGGAATTGTGCACCTAAATACCTGCTGAGGTTTTGGCCCTTGCTGCTTTAGAGGTCTGTAGACTTCATAGGGGTAGCCATGCAGGAATGTGGGAGCAAGGGTATAAAGACAGGAGCCTCTCTTTGACCTTGTGCCATAACCATGGGAGCAGGAACTGCCTGGTCCTGTGTGAAGACTTGGCTCCTGACCTGCTTTGTAAGAGATGAGAGAAGTTGCTTTAGTGTTGCTTATTACTTAAGCATCTATAGGCCTTGACTTCAGTGAGGGCCAGGTGGCTAAAGCTTAACAGTCACGTTGTCGGCCAACACACATTTTTCTCTTCAATTTCTAAAAACAATTATGCTGTTTCTTTCTACTATCAAGAAGGGGAGAAATAGCACCTTTGGCTTCTGACACTAGTTGAAGCACAGGCACACTTGATAAACTTTTAAAGATGTCCCCTTAAGTGAATTAAAAGCTCTCAAATTTGTCTCAATCCTGGCGTTCCTTTCAGAAATCCATAGAAGTTTGTGTTCTTTTGACTTTCATCCAAGTTAGTATCTTTAAAAGAGAGAAAGTTAAATTAAACCATCAAACTTTGGCAAATAGAATTTTCTACAATTAACAACAGTGGTTGGTGATTTTATACTATCTATTGGCCAGTATTTTTATAGATCTTGAGCTTTGTCATCCTGCTCTTTGCAGTTTCTTTTACTTTATGTGGGCCAGATTTTCGAAAGGGAAGAGTGCCATAGGGGCAGCCTTCACAAACAAGCATTGCTGGGTGCTGAGCACTTAGAAAAATCTGGCCCTGTATTAGTAACTAGATTGACAACATAATACATATGTGATGTTCCTAAACATGTACTAGTCTATATTTGTCACCCATCTTTGGTTCTCATGTAGCCCCTCCCCATTGATCCATGTCTTCCAAGAACTCCCTACTTTGGAGCAATTTCTAACAGGTGTTGTTACAATATAAAAACAGAAGAAAAGGCAGACAAATGTTTCTTCCCTCCCTCCTTCCCTCCAGTTGCAGGATACAGGTGTTATCTCATGTCTTCTAATTAGGTTGTATTGTAGAAACATATGATGGGCCGATTGATCATTTGTCAGCATAAGTGTAAGATGACCATGGCTTTCATAACTGTGAAGCCACAAGTGAACTGTGCAAACACTTCCAAATCAGTGCCAGTGAAATCCCTTATACCACCGTATCGCAGGATGATTTCTGTAGATACCTCTAGGTTTTAGAAAAAAGGTTCTGTTTTGCAGAATCTAATTATTTGGTCTGCAATTCTTCTCCCTTATGCAGATATTAAGTTATGACAAAGAAGCACAGGTGTCACCTACTGAAGCTAAGTTTCATATAATACATTTTAGAACCCATGTACCTTTCACTAATTTGCCTATTCCTTTCTGCTACTTAAAACTTCCTCTGGGTTTGTTTTAATCTGAATAATGTGCATACAATATACAGGAGGAAACTTCTAGTGCAAAGTGAAGATAGATTTTTAAGCACTATGTTCATTCTTTCTTTCTTTTTTAATATAGAATCTCTTCTTGGGGGCCTTTCGGGCCTGGATTCCACGTACAGTAATGTAGAGCATCAGCTAAATGAATCACTGAGACGCCGTAGACATGCAGGACACAATGACTACAACATTGAAGTGCTTCTAGGAGTGGATGACTCCGTGGTCCGGTTTCATGGCAAAGAACATGTTCAAAACTACCTCCTCACTCTTATGAATATAGTGAGTATCTATTACAGGTCCTCAGTGCTTCTGTTGAAATGTCATGAATTCAATAGATTTTAAATATTTGCTGTTATAATTATTGTGGTAGCACCTACCAATGGCCAGTCATAGGCCAGGCACTGCAACATGCATGCAATGTTTTATCTCTTCTTTGATCAGAATCATGTGTGCTTATTGTTAAGTGTTGATTCATTTTCCAGTGGTTGCTCATTCTGTGAGCTGAGCCTTTCCATACTTTTTTTTCCTCAGAAAAATTCCCACTGACTTCACTAGGCCTTTGTGTAAGCAAGTCCTAAAAAAACCCAACTTTCCTCTACTGCAACTGCAAATGTATCCTAGACAAAATAGCTTTTACAAAATTTTAAAAAGGGTAAAAATAAATGTTATCATAACTCAAATCTTCCATTGTGTGCTGGTTTGACCTTTTTTAAAAAGAAGTATACGTTTGGCCAGTTGGGCTTAAGAAGCCCATTGCATTTGACCATAACTTTTGTAAAAGTATTTTACATATTTCTGATGCCAGTCTGCAGATCTTCTCTAGCAACCCATCTTTAAAAAAACAAAATAAAACAATATTGTAAACAAGCCAAATGAGTGCCCCGTATAAGAAGTGGCAGTTTATGATGGAAAGCCATTTTAATGCTACTGATGATGCATCCTCTCTGCCATAGTTGTGTGTGCACCTTAAATAGTACAGTGGCACCCATATATAAGCAGACACTAGGATGAAGGAGTGACTTTTACATGCATATTTAGAATATATCAGTATTCTGTTTCTTAAGGATCTCTTTCATTTTATGAAATAACTCATTTAAAAAATTGCAATAATGTATGAATAACAAATCATCTCTTTCTTACTCAAATCAGTTAAAAAATACATTGCCTATATTTACAAATCATCTTGATCTTTTTTGCCTTCATGTGACAAAATGTCTAATAGCTAGTCAATTAAAAGAACATGGCACCAGGAAGAGACCATCATCTCATTCTACAGCAAGCAAAATCCTACTTGTTATAGAATAGGGGTGTTTAACCCCCAGCTCACAAGCCAGATATAGCCCCTGGCACTTTGTCATCTAGCCTGTGGGGCTCTTCCCACAGGCTAGATGACAAAGTGGTTTAGCTCATTTATACAAAACGAGCAGACAGATTTAAGGGTGTGGACACATGTGCACTTGGAGCCCTTTCAAAAGGTTCAAAAGCTATGTTATAATTCTTATGTGTGAATGAGCAGAGAATGTTTCAAATCTAGCAAAACTGTTCCATCTTAATGCTTGATGCGGTGTTAAAGTTGGAGCAGTTTTCCTACATTTAAACTGTTCTCAAAACTTTCACACACAACAATTGGAATGTAACAATTACTGCTCTTATAAAAGGGCTACAAATGCATGCATATGCACACTGAGAATACAATCAGAATGTTTGATGCATTTTCCCACGCACCTGATGCACACGTTCCTATTCCCCTTCCAAAATGATTTAAAGGTGTTTCTGTCTGTGGCCTTCCTTTACTCCATTCCAGGACTACTGATGTAAGTTAAATAAACAGAGATCTGGCCTCAGGCACACTTTCCATTTGCTGCAGTGATTTCTGATACTCTGGATGTGTCTACATGAGATGCTGATTGTGCAGTAGCTAAAAAATCCTGCATAGTAGCATATCACAGCACAGACAGTGCTAATACACTACTGCACAGTATTAGCAGGCTAGTGCTCAGTGCCATCTAAAAGACGTTCACCGGCACTACTGCACAGTAACTCTGGTTACTGCAAACTTATTTATTACTTGCTAATACAAGTACTAAATAAATGTGCAGTAATGACTGCACAATGGCATCTCATGTAGTCTCTTTACTTATAAGTTCTGCCCATTTATTCCCTAAAACTACCCAATGCCTTGATATAGTCCTCAGGGGTATAGGTTGTAGCCGTGTTGGCCTAAGGACATAGGCAGACAAGGTTCTTTGGATCAATCTGATATCTTTTATTAGACCAAATCAAATAGTTGGAAAAATTCTTTTTTGCAAGCTTTCGGGTATAAATATCCTTAATCAGGCTGAGGAAGCATCTACAGTTGGTGTGTGCTCTTCCTGGATGGAATGAATAGTAAAGAAGCCAGAGGCTGGTATGCATGCAAGAAAGCCAGTCAGTGAAGATGTAAATTGAGGAGTCACTGGGTGAGAGACAGGCGGGGAGGTGGGGGTGAGGGGAATGAATGTAGCTGGTAAATAGTAAAGAGGCACCTGGGCAGTCATATATAATTCTAATACTATTTTGCCCATGCTGCTGCTCCTTCAAGGGATGAAAGAAATTTGCCCCATGACAACTACTATAGGCTTCCAGGGGTGCAAGCACCAATCTCAACAAAGAGGCTGCCTTAATCAGTAGTGTGAAATGGTGGGGTGGGCAAGTGTCCCAGGCACCATTAGAGGGGGCATTGGATGGCAGCTCCCTGGGGAGTCTGCAGTGCTATAGCAGCAGCAGCTGGATGCAGGCACTCTACGCTGCTGTTGTAGCAACAGCAGCAACTGGATCCAGGGAAACCATTCCATACCAGAAGAGGCTGGGGACTTTGAGTCCCTAGGAAAGGTAACACTGAACCCTCCCTCCTGCTCCCCCACTGCACTCCTCCAGCAGGGTTTTGCCAAGGGCATAAAACCTTCTAGTTACAGTTCTAGCCTTAATAGTAAATGCAGGAGTTCATAGATTTCATAGACATTAGGGCTGGAAGGGCCCTCGGAAGATCATTGAGTCCAGCCCCCTGCCCAAAGGGCAGGAAGTCAGCTGGGGTCATAGGATCCCAGCAAGATAGACATCCAAATGTCTCTTGAAGGTGTTCACAGTAGGTGCTTGAACTACCTCCGGCGGCAGTCTATTCCAAACTTTGGGGGCTCAGACAGTAAAGAAGTTCTTCCTTGTGTCTAACCTGAAATGGTCACGGAGGGGTTCGATCTTACCATCCCTTGGGGTGCTCTGGTGAACAGGCATTCCCCCAGATCCTGATGAGCGCCCCTCATAAACTTGTGGCTGGCCCCCAGGTCACCCCTGAGCCTGTGCTTTTCCAGGCTGAAGAGTCCCATAGCTCTCAGCCTCTCATCATAAGAGCTGTTTTCCTGACCTCTGATCATGCGCATGACTGTCCACTGGACTCTCTCAAGCTTCTCCATGTCCTTTTTGAATTGTGGAGCCCAAAACTGAATGCAGTACTCTAGCTGTGGCCTCACCAGGGATAAGTACAACGGAAGAATGGCATCCTGGAATTTGCTCAAAAAGCATCTATGGATGCAAGTCAGTGTTTTGCTTGCTTTACTAGCCGCAGCATCACATTGAAGGCTCATGTTCATCTTGTGGTCAGTCATGACCCCCAAGTTCCTTTTGTCCCAAGTACTAGCCAGGGTAGCAAGTCTGAGCCTATAAGCATGCTATGGATTTTTCCTCCCAAGGTGGAGAACCTTGCATTTTTCAGTGTTAAATGCCATCAGGTTCTCATCTGCCCATTTCTTCAGCCTGTCAAGGTCAACCTGGATTGCCCTCCTGTCCTCAGGTGTGGATGCTTTACCCCAGAGTTTGGTGTTGTCGGCGAACTTGGCCAGTCCGCTTCTGATGCCAATGTCCACATCATTAATGAATATGTTGAACAATATAGGCCCAAGGACAGAGCCTTGAGGGACCCCACTGGTCACAGGGCACCACGATGATTGACTTCCATCAACCACCACTGTCTGGGTCTGACCATGGAGCCAGTTCCCCAGCCAGCAGATCATGGAAAAGTTGAGGCCGCAGTTGGCCAGTTTTGCCAAAAGGTGATCATGGGATACCAGATTGAAGGCTTTTTTAAAGTCAACTATATGATATCAATCTCTTCCCCCTTGTCTAGGTGATAGGTCACCTGGTCGTAAAAGGAAATAAGACTGGTCAAGCAACACCTACCTACAACAAACCCGTGCTAGCTATCCCTCAGGATTTTGCCATCGGCCAGTCTGTTGAGAATAGTCTCTTTGATAATCTTTTCTAGGACCTTCCCTGGGATAGAGGTGAGGCTGATGGGCCTGTAGTTTGCTGTACCCACTTTCCTCCCCTTCTTGAAGACAGGCACCACATTGGCCTTCTTCCAATCTTCGGGCACTTCACCAGAGCACCAGGAGTTCTCAAAGATCCGTGCCAGGGGCTTAGCTATGATGCTTGCCAGCTCCTTGAGTACCCTGGGGTGTAAGCTGTCAGGGCCAGCTGACTTGAAGGTATCCAGCCTCTCAAGGTGTTCCTTCACAAGGTCAGCATTGATGGAGGGTAAAGAATCTCCCTCACTCAGGCCTTCCTGTCCCATAATGGGCAGGGGCATCCCTTGGGACTGGTGAAAGACTGACGCAAAGTACCCATTTAGCAAGTTTGCTTTTTCATGGGCATCAGTTGTCAGTTGTCCCATCTGGTTTAGCAGGAGTCTGATGTTGCCCTTGCTTTTCCTCCGGCTCCCCACATATTTAAAAAAGAACTTTTTTTGTCCTTGATACTTATAGCCAGTTGGAGTTCAGTCGCAGCCTTGGCTTTCCTGGTTTGATCTCTGCAGGTCCGAACCAGTGCAGAATATTCATCAGGCACAATGGTCTTAGAACAGCCCATGCATTCTACTGGCAACACCAAATTTAAATAAAAATGGAAACATTATAAGAAAATGCATCTGTCCCTTTCCTTCCCCTTTGTCATCTAATTGCTGTATGTTTTCCTTCATTTACTGCCAGCACATGCCATAATATTTCTGGCTTTGGAGCAGCCTCCACACTTGTGTGCAGGTGCCCTTAAGTATTTAAGTCAACATACAAGAGAAATGTACACATCCTTGATTCAGACAGGCTTGATTTCCCATGCATGTTTAACAGGAAGCGTAACTGAAAGCTTTAGAATACCTTGTGTGGAGCTCTTTGAAAAAGAGCCATTGCCTCAGTCTACTCTGTGAAGTGTCTCTTGAAGGAATGAGTGAAGGCCTATGATGATAGCATATCAAAAACTCAGTGGCCATGTCCAGACAAGTGTGGGAATGCGGTATGTTCAGTTCTCTGCACTGCAAGGGAGCAGCACGGAGGGTTTTTTTGACTGCTGGCTATCCAGGCATCAAAAAACCCCGTGGAGAAAAAATGAGGAGCAACGCATGCACAGGCAGTGCACAAGCACACCACTCAAAAGTGGAGCCGGGATGCCTAAAGCCACACTGCAGTTGCCGGCCAGGCTTTATGCAACAGAATTGCTGCTGCTACAGCCCTGGTAGGCCCTCAGGCCCCCGGGTAAGGCTGCTGGGGCTAGCTCAGTGCTGGTCCCAGCTTCCCCTACCCCACCTGGGGTAACTTGCCTCATGCCAGAGTGTGGATAGCACAGGCATTCCCCAGGGAGAAGTAGCAGTGGCGCAAGGTGCGCTGCCACTAGTTGTCCCCAGGGAACCAAATGTCCACACCATGTGTGAACGCAGCCAATGGTACCAAAATTTGTTTTTAGAACTCAAAAATGCTCATGCTGACTCTCTCTCCTTTTTCATTACAAAGGTGGTGTTGTCGCAGCCAGATGTACTGCTAGCACAAGCAGATACAACTTCAGTAGTTTAATATATCTTACCCTGTACAACATCTGACGTGGCAATTTAATCAGGGCCTCCATTTCACGCCCTGATTTGGATCCAAATGCTTGTGACCATTAGTACCAAATGTTTGAAGGTTTGATTTGGTCAGAGACTCCCAGAAACTTGAATGCTCATCTCAAACCTATACAAACTTCTTTGCTTAGGAAATAGACGGTAAGAATTGTAGGAGCAGATGTGTATACAAAAAAAAGTTGGTCAGGATTTTAGGCACAGGACTTGGAGGCAAGAACCCAGGCTCCAATTTCCCTGCTGAAATACTGCTAAAATCAATGCAAGAAAACTGGTCCCTAGGTTGTCATCCACTGCCTTCGCACTGACTCTGTTCAAGGCACTGCAAGCTGTATCTGGCTTGGTCCTTCAAGGTGCTATGGAGACTATTCCCTTTCATAGTGAACAACAACATTTTTTACATGCAAGTCATTTCTAATATATTGAACAGTTTGGTATAAAATGGTACCGGGGGCTGTCTGTCATGATTCTCCCTTCATTTGACTTGATGCAAATCCACAGGCATCAGTGTGGTTTCAATGGTTAGAAGGAACATGAGGAGATCAGGCTTATATTGCACGTGAGGTGACTGTTAAAATGCTAGTCTGCTTGGTGAACTGATACAAAGAAAATGGATGCATGTCCAAAACACTTGTTTCACTATCGGTATTGGCTTTCCTACCTCAGGAAGGCAAAATCCCACTCTCTCAGGTAGGAGCTCTTATTTGTGCAGGACATGAAATGAGTGGAACAGAAGCTTTCCTGTTGCATATTGTACAGATACAGGACAGTTCAGCACTTTACAGTGGCATACTCGGTCTTACCCTTGGAAAAAAAGGAGCATGTAACCTGGGTACCATCTGCTACAGGGAGCAACATGTGGAGTTCTATGGCCATATCATTACACACCTTTCTGGGGACATACTGCAGCCTGATGCAGGAGTGAGGCAGCTCTGTATCCTTCAGAGTGGAGGATGATATACAGTCTGGCTGCCTTTAGAGCAGTGGACAGGAGCAGCAAAAAGCAGCTTGTTACACATTTCCCTATTAATGTGCTCATGACTTGAGAGCTGGATCCAAAGCCACTGAAGGTTAGAGAGAGGCATTTCCCATCAGGCATAGGTGACTGGTAGAGGGTGCACAGGGGTACACGTGCCCCCCCTAATGGGGCCTGTGCTCCCCCTCACGGCTGACACTGCTGTTGGTAGGGCTGGTGCCCCCCTTGACAGGGTCGACGGCTTCTGCAGGTGCCCCCCCCCGAGATTTGGATGGCACCCAGTCACTTGTGCCATCAGTTCCAGGCACTTAAAAGAGTGATCACTGTCTATAAGCATGAAAATGATATAGAAGCTCTGCTCTTTAACACTGCTGATCTTACAGAACTTGATAAGTGTTCAGTCAAGCAGCCTGCTCAACTGATTAAACTCAATGCACCTTTTAATCATGCACATAATGTAAACTGCTGAGAGGCTGCAGAGAATTGCCTCTTTGCATGTTCCACGTTTCATTTTGAAAGAGAAGTGTCATTTTTCATGTTTCCATTTATATTCTGTTATGTCTTAGGAATGGGATAGCTCAGATTTGCATTGCTTTCCTTTCCCTAAAACCAAACAGCAGAAATCTGAAGTGGGGTGCCCAGAACTGGACACAGTACTCCAGCTGTGGCCTGACCAGTGTCGCGTAGAGGGGGAGGATCACCTCCTTGGCCCTACCTGAGATGCACCTGTGGATGCATGATAGGGTCCGGTTAGCCCTGCCGACCGTAACCTCGCATTGTCGGCCCATGTTCATCTTGAAGTCAATGATGACTCCAAGATCCCTTTCTGCCTCCGTGCTCTCAAGACAGGAGTTTCCCATCTTATAAGTGTGCTGCTGGTTACTACTGCCCAAGTGCAGCACCCTGCACTTGTCAGTATTGAAACGCATCCTGTTTATGTTAGCCCACCCCTGCAACCTATCCAGGTCTTTCTGCAGTCTTTCCCTCCCTACTACCGTGCCCACCTCACCCCAAATTTTGGTATCATTAGCAAATTTGAACAGGTTGCTTTTCACCCCGTCATCCAAATCACTGATAAAGAAATTGAACAGTGCGGGCCCAAGGACCGAGCCCTGGGGGACTCCGCTGCCCACTTCCCCCCAGGTCGAATATGACCCATCCACCACCACCCTCTGAGTATGACCCTTCAGCCAATTAGCAATCCATCTGACCATGTAGGCATCGATGCCACAGTCACCTAGTTTTTTAATGAGGATGGGGTGGGAGACAGTGTCAGAGGCCTTGCTGAAGTCCAGAAAGACTACATCCATGGCAACACCTGCATCCAATGCTTTTGTGACCTGATTGTAAAAGGCAATCAGGTTGGTCTGACATGACCTGCCCCTAATGAAACC
>NW_005841912.1:2598902-2603216 GCF_000455745.1 Alligator sinensis
ACTTGAACATGTCCAGCCCCTCCAGAAACACTCTAACCCGGTCCTCCTCAACCTTAGGTCTTGAGGCGTTCCCCTTGAGTCCGTCTTGAAACACGGTGGGGAAGTCCCGGTCCCTGCACAAGAAAACAGAGGTGAAGAATTTGTTAAAGATGTCTGCCTTCTCCTCTGGCGCAACCACCAGATTGCCCAGCGCATCTTGCAGGGACCCCACATTTCCCGGTGCCTTCTTCATCCTCCCTATATATTTGAAAAAGGACTTTTTATTATCTTTGATCTTGGACGTTAGTCCTAGCTCTATGTCTGCCTTAGCTTTCCTAACAGCCCCCCTACAGGCCCGAGCAGTGGAGGTATACTCCTCTTTGGAGATAGCCCTCCCCCCACCGCCTTCCACCGGGTGTGCGCCACCTTTTTGGCAACCACGCATTCCTGGACTTCCTTGGTGAGCCAGGGAGGCTTTTGGGCACTCTTGCCCCCCTTGCTTCTTGTTGGGATCGTCACCCCTCGGGCCCCGAGTATCATCTCCTTAAGGAACGACTGCTCATCTTGGGCACTGAGTTCCCCTGCCCTTGAGAACCCCAGCGCCTCTCCCACCAATCTCCTCAACTCGTTGAAGTTGGCCCTCTTGAAGTCTAGGGCTACCGCCTTGCTGCAGGCCCTTGACACCCTGCGCTGGATGATGAATTCCAGCAAGCAATGATCACTATCACCCAGGTGGTCAAGGACCTGGAGCCCCCTTACCAGATCATCGCCTGTGGCCGGGACCAGGTCCAACAGGGCATTCCCTCTGGTGGGACTGTGCACCCCCTGGGTTAAGTGGAGGTCCTGTATCTCGGCCAGGAACCTCCTGGAACAGTCCGACCTGGCTGACTGCTCCTCCCAGCAGATGTCTGGGTAATTTAGATCACCCGTGACAACTACATCCCTTGCCTTAAGTGCCTCTGCAAGCTGGCCCAAACAGTCCCGGTCCAGCTCCTCCCCTTGGTTGGGGGGGGGTCTGTAGTAGACCCCCACCATTAAATCCCTCTCCCCACAACCTCCTTTTATCTTGACCCAGAGCACTTCAGCTTGCCCCTCCTCTGACCCCATTTTGCTGGCAGAAGATGTGTATTGCTCTTTGACATAGAGCGCCACACCCCCTCCCTTCCTTCCTTCTCTATCCCTCTGTAGAGCCTATAGCCCCTAATGCTAACTGCCCAGTCGTGGGATGAATCCCACCACGTTTCTGTAAGCCCTACTATGTCTGGGTTTGAACTGGCTGTTCTGAGGGCGAGTTCCTCCTGTTTGTTCCCCATACTCCGAGCATTGGTATACAAGCATTTAAGGCCTTCCATAGCTGTACTTGCCACCCCACAATTAGGAAGACTATTTGGACCCCGGTTTCTTACCTGGGCACTCCTTGCATGTGTCACCTGTCTTGCTCGGGTGGTGTCTCCTCGTCTTCCTGCGGCCCCCTCCCCCGGCGAGGCTAGTTTAAAGCTCGCTGTACGAGATCAGCGAACCTGAAAGAGAAGACACGCTTGCCTTTAGGAGAGAGGTGAAGCCCATCCTGCCCCAGCAAGTCCTGCACCCGAAAGCATGGCTTGTTATCTAGGAACCCAAGGCCCGCCTGGCAGCACCAACTCTGTAAGCACCGGTTGACCTCGCCAATGCAGGCCTCGTGTCGCCGTCCCTGCCTACTCGCCGGAAGGAGAGAGGAGAATACCACCTGTGCCCCCGTCTCCTTAAGCTTGGCCCCCAGAGCCTCAAAGCCCATTGCAAAGTCCACACTCTCATTTTTTCTTCCTATTCCCTACATACCTAAAGAAGGACTTCTTGTTGTCCTTGGTCCCCATTGCTAATTTTAGTTCAGTTGCTGCCTTAGCCCTTCTAATCCATTGCCTATAATTGCAGGCCATTGTTGTATAGTCCTCCTTGGGGCATGCCCCAAGCTTCCATTGTTTGTACAGCTCTTTCTTCTTTAAGAGAACCATGATTTCCCTGTTTAGCCAAGATGGCTTCCCAGCCCTTTAGCTACATTTCCTTCATGTGGGAATGGACTTCCTTTGCGCTTCAAGGATCATGTCCTTAAGGAATGACCCTTCTTCATGTATTCCTTTTACCTTTGGTCCCTGGTCCTGCAGCACTTCCCCTACTAATGAGCTGAGCTTGTTGAAATTTGTATTTTTGAAGTCCAAAACTTCAATCCTGCTATCTAGTTTGTCTGCCTTGCAACTGACCACCACCTTCTCCAGCCACCAGCACACCCAGCTGCCCTACTGCCACCTTCCTGCACTGCCCCAGGTGCAAGCCAGCCAACTGACCACCACCTTCTCCAGCCACCAGCACACCCAGCTGCCCTACTGCCACCTTCCTGCACTGCCCCAGGTGCAAGCCAGCCCTTCCTGGATGGTCCCAGGCAGCAGGAAGGCAGCAGGGATGGTGCACAGGGTGCTGGAAACCTGCCAAGCCCAAGCTTCCCCCAGCACTCCTGGGTTTCCGATGCCCCATGTACCACTGGATTTGCTGCCAGGCTGTCACTGTTCCGTAACGGTGATGAAAGTCCCTAAATTGAAACAGTGGGTTTTTGATCGACACAGTACTCCAACTGCGGCCTGACCAAAGTCGCATAGAGGGGGAGTATCACCTCTGTCACCTCTCTGGACTGGCTTGAAATACATCTTTGGATGCATGACAAGGTATGGCTGGCCTTGCTGGCTGCGGTCTGGCACTGGCGGCTTATGTTCATCTTGGAGTCAATAATGACTCCAAGATCCCGTTCTGCTTCTGTGCTTTCAAGAGGGGAACTCCCCAGCCTGTATGTATGCTGTGGATTCCTTCTCCCAAGGTGCAGCACCTGGCATTTGTCTACATTGAACCCTATCCTATTCTCATCTGCCCACTTTTGTAGTCTATCACTCCTTCCTATGGAGTTCTATGTGCATATGCTGCTTGTGAAAAGATCTGTGGTCATGAATAGGTGAAATGAGACGCAGTGCAGGCTGGTACTCATTCAGGTTCTTCTCACCACTTTGCCAATGCACCTTGATTATTTAGTCTTGCAAGATTCCTGAAATGCCAGTCCCAGGCTCTCCCCCCTCCCCCCCAATGACTTTCCCTGTTGTACTGAATCACATGGATGTTTTGCATTGCAGACAGAAATGCAGTAAGAACTAGGATGAGATTGCCAAATTTAAGGACTTGGAATTCAGAATTCCTGAGAGGAAAAGCTAATACAGTAATCCTGTGAACAACACTGTTGCCTTATTTTAGCAGAATCCACAACTACTTTCATAGGTCCATTTTTTCCATTATGTCACCTAAACTAGAACTCAAAAAAAAAACTCAGCTTATAAGCGCTTAAATTTCCATTCTGGTTACATTACTACATCTTGAAATAAGGTATATTGTAAAGTTTCATTGTTAGATTTTGCCACCTTTTTCTGTTTGTTAATTCTAGCTACCAGTCAGATGATAGTGCGAAGAGAATTTTTCAGTAGGATGTTTTGTGAGGAATATTTTCATGTCATTTACTTGCATCCTTAGTTACAGCAATGCATGTTTGGCAGAGATGAACATCTGAAAATGATCTGTTCTCTTGTTTTTCTATAATACATCTTAACTTGTAATGCCTTCACAATATTTGCTTATGTTTGCTTTAAAGCTAAACATTCAACTTTCTGTAAGAGTTAATATCCTCAAACAGTTTTAAATGTCATGGAAATAGTTCCATCTGCTGGTAGTACACTTTAATACAGAGTATATCCAAACTAAAATACTAATCTTCCCCTTAAGGCATTATGTGAATATTAAAAGAGAATGGCATTCTGTGTATATTACATTAAAGGTTTTAAGTAATCCAGTTGTTGGAATCAAGATTTTAATAGTTCAATGTATAGTAGTGTTACCAGACATTTAACAGGGGTGTAGGTTGTAGTCGTGTTGGAGTAGACTCTGGGATAGAAAACAAACAATAAATACAAGGATATAGGTATAGTTTTTATATTTTAATTCATTAGATTTATGTGTCACCAAGAACAACTTACAATAAAAGACAAACTTAAATATAAACAAAATAAAATATTTAAATAAGAAAATATATAAGGGTACAAAGGCTATAAACAAACGTTGGCCAAAAGTTTCCAAAGGGTTAGCACGCACTGTTGTATCCCTGTTGAGGTCTGCAGTGTAGCAACCTTCAGATCCAAAGTTAAACAAAGAGGCCAGGGAGACGCTAGATAGGAGTTACCCTTTGGATGGTCATAGATTCATAGATGTTAGGGTCGGAAGGGACCTCAATAGATCATCGAGTCCGACCCCCTGCATAGGCAGGAAAGA
>NW_005841912.1:2603466-2630272 GCF_000455745.1 Alligator sinensis
CCTCTCAACCTTCTCTTGCGGAGGCTGAAAAGGTCCAGGTTCTTTAGTCTCTCCTCGGAGGGCTTGACCTTCAGGCCCTTAACCATACAAGTGGCCCTTCTCTGGACCCTCTCCAGGTTATCCAAATCCCTCTTGAATTGCGGTGCCCAGAATTGCACGCAGTACTCCAACTGTGGTCTGACCAGCGCCCGATAGAGGGGAAGTATCACCTCTTTGGATCTATTCGTCATGCATCTGCTGATGCATGATAAAGTGCCATTAGCTTTCTGATGGCTTCGTCACACTGCCGACTCATGTTCATCTTGGAGTCCACTAGGACTTCAAGATCCCTTTCCACTTCCGTGCCACCCAACAGGTCATTTCCTAGGCAGTAGGTATGCTGGACATTTTTCCTTCCTAGGTGCAGCACTTTGCATTTCTCCTTGTTGAATTGCATTCTGTTGTTTTCTGCCCACTTGTCCAACCTATCCAGGTCTGCTTGCAGCTGTTCCCTACCCTCTGGCTTGTCCACTTCTCCCCACAGTTTTGTGTCATCCGCAAACTTGGACAGAGTACACTTCACTCCCTCGTCCAAGTTGCTGATGAAGACATTAAAAAGTATTGGTCCAAGGACCGAGCCCTGTGGGACCCCAGTGCCCACACCCTTCCAGGTCGAGACCAACCCATCCACCACGACTCTCTGGGTGCGAACCTGTAGCCAATTCGCCACCCACCGGACTGTGTAGTCATCCAAGTCACAGCCTCTTAACTTGTTCACGTCATGTCAGTCAAGTACTGGTAAACCTGTGGAGCTAAGCCTTTTAGAGTGGAGGGCTGAGTGTTGCAGCTGCACTGTGGGCCACCACTTCCCTCCTGTAGGAGAGAAGTGGAGTGAGAGAGGAAGAGAGCTTGCTTCTGGGCTACAGAAGGGATCAGAGGCACTGTACAGGGCAGGGAAGATGATGCACTGAGCCAAGCTGCTTGTGCTCGGTTCCCCACACCATGGACCAGATCCAGTCACCTGGGGGGCTGGATCTGGCCCTGAGGCCATAGACTTACTATCACTCTGGTAAACTTATCCAGTCAGTCAGTTATATACAGTTCAGTAAGGAAAAAAGAAAGATGATGTGATCTGTAGGTAAAATCCCTTGAAATATTATTTTCTAATGAAACTTTTGATAAATTCTGTGGAACATTTCAGAAAATTTTTCTGCTTTGGCTTTTAACTCTATGAATCAGGACTATGAGTGCTATGCTCTAACCTGGACATACAGGAAGACTAGTTGCATATACACATGTGCTTCACTGCAGAGCTGACTAATTACCTGTGTAATTTAAGCATCACTGTCTAGATAAGGACCAATATTAGGGCGCAGTAGATAAATTAATTCTACCATGATATAGCACTGTTGAGGACAGTATTATCTTCAGCAGAGTAATTAACTCCTCCAAAATGCTCATGTAGAGGTTGACCAGGGCTGGCTGGGGCATGAGGACTCCCAGCCTTCATGCCCCAGCCAGCCCATCTGCTGGCTGCCGCCAGAATCTGGTGCTGACCCTCTGAGCCTCCTGCCAGGCCAAGTGTGCTCTGCCCTGGCTCTAACTGCTGCAGTTCCAGGCTCACATAAAGATGTTGTTCCTGGGAGCAGCTGACTCCAGCATGAACTGTGCTGGAGTTTATTCAGGCACACTAACTGCACGTGTCATTATGCTTCTGCTGACAAGCAATGTAGCATGACTCATAGAGGTCTCCTCATCCTATCTGCCTCCTTTCTGGTTGTACACAACTGTCACTCTTGCCAATGTACTTAGTCAAATTGTGGGATGCTGCCAGGTCCTAAGTTAGTTCAAAAACATTTGCAGTATTGCACTATATAGATACTTGACCACTGGGGCAGCAGGACTTCAAGTCCAGTGCCCATCACATACTGTTTTTTTTCCTTCTGTCACTTCCAGAGAAGGACGTGGGCCACTTATTTCATTAGATCAGAGCCAGTGAACAGTTGGGGTGTAAACGAAGAGTGCCAACTTTTATTTTTTTGTGTTCAGTTTAGCGATTGACATGTAAAATGCATCTGGTGGGGAGGAATATTGACTCAAAACCACTCTAATATTTCTTAACGTTCTGAGGTAAGCAAAGACAGATGTATGATGCTGTTAATTATTAATTACTGATAGGCAACTGTCCTTAGCTAAGCCAGTTAATAACTATACCTCAGTGTGTGGGTGTCAGCACTTCTGTCTAAAAGGAATCCTGGTCTATCCAGGGAATGTCAGTGGTTTTAACAATTCAGGAGCTATAAGTGATTGAGACTGGGCAATTACTAATAGTGAGAAACATCAGATAGCAGATATCAAAGTTAAAACATGGGTTCATCCAGAGAGGAATAGGTTGCAAATTAATAGAGGTGGGAAGTAAAAAAAAATATATTTTTTTGTTGAAGATTTCTGCATGGTCAGATTTTTTTTTCAAAACAGGCATATTATGTCAAGGTAACTTGGTTATTAGGATTGATCAAGGATTCCTATATATATGTATTTATGTGTATGTTTGTGCATGTGTACACACACACACACACACACACACACACACACACACACACAATCCATTACTAATCACTTTTTACCCACAAGCTCTTTTTGCATTCAGTGTATATATAATCCAAATAATAACACACACACAATAACTGCTATTTACTGGGTCAAACCATAGGTCCAGCCTACTCAATATGCTCTTAAAGTAGCAGACAGTGGATGCTGCGGAAATGGGGACAATGAACAAGGCATGACTAGAATTTTCCACACCTGCTGCTCTCCCATTGTGGTGTCCAGCATTCAGAGTTTTAGAAATTTCCGATTCAGTGATTGCATCCCTTTCTACTATGTTCAATGTTTACCATCTACCATGTTCAAAATCTACCCTGCCTTCTACTTGACTTTAGACTAACACAGCTAATTACATTTCAATACCTGCTGATCAGAGGGGGCAGTGGTGTGGCCTCACCTCTTCTTGACTTACTGCTCACAAACAGGGAGGAATTGGTTGAGAATGTGAAGGTGAAAGGTAACTTGGGTAACAGTGACCATGAAATGATAGAGCTCAAAATCCTAAGGGGAGGAGGGAAGGAGAACAGTGTAATAAAAACAGTGGTTTTCAGAAAAGCAGGCTTTAACAAACTCAGGGAGCTAGTCAGCAGGATTCCTGGGAGGCAAGTCCGAGGGGAAAAGGAGCTGGCTTTACTTTAGGGAGGCCCTCTTAAAGTAAGGGTGCAGGAGCAAACTATCCTAATGTAGCAGAAGAAGTGGAAGTGCAACAGGACACCATCTTGGCTAAACAGCAGTTTCTTCAATGAGTTGAAAATCAGAAAAGAATCCTATAAAAAGTGCAAACTTGGTCATAGTACTAGGGAAGAGTATAAGAGAAGTGCCTGCACTGGTACAGGCTGGGGTCTGACTAGCTAAACAGCTCTGCAGAAAAGGAGTTGGGGGTTGTAGAGAGCTGAAGATGAGCCAGCAATGTACCCTTGTTGTCAAGAAGGCTAATGGCACACTGAGCTGCTTTAGTAGGAGCATTGCCTGCAGATCAAGGGAACTGATTATTTCCCTCTATTTGGCACTGATGAGATTAAATCTGGAGTGCTGTGTCCAGTTTTGCCTCCCTTCCCCTCCCCCCACACAAAAAGGGTAGACAAATTGGAAGGAGTCCAGCAGAGGGCAACAAAAATTGTTAGGGGGCTGGGGCATATCACTAAGCTTATTTAGTCTAAAGCAGACTGAGAGGGGATTTAATAGCAACCTTCAATTACCTGAAGAGGGAAAACGAAGAGCTAGACTGTTCTCAGGTGGTGGCAGATGACAGCACAAGGAGCAATGGTCTCAAGTTGCAGTAATGGATGTTCAGGTGGGATATTAGGAAAAACTTCCTCAGTGGCCTCATCTACATTAAATGTTTACTGATTAGTTGACTAATTAGCTCTCCAGTAAAACATTACTGTCCACATCTGTGATGCTATTAGAATGGAGTAAGCTAATTAACTCCGCTGTAGGATAGTACTGCCAGACACAAGTACTATCCTATGGCAGAGTTATTTACTTCACCGCAAAGCATGTGTAGATGTTAATGGGGCTGACTGGGGCACAAGGGTGCTTCAGTGCAGGGGCTGCCTGCTGGCAGACCCCACACTGAAGCACCCTTGTGTCCCAGTCAGCCCCTCCACAGAATGTACAAATGTGGTGCCTGGGAGCAATAAACTCCAGCGTGAACTGTGCCGGAGTTTATTCAGCCATATTAATGGCACATGTACATGCACCTGCTAGGAGGGTAATAAAGCACTGGAACAGGTTGTCCAGAGAGATTGTGGAATCTCCATCCTTGGAGGTTTTTAAGGTCTGGCTAGACAAACCCTTGGCTGAAATTATCTAGTTGGGGATGGTCCTGCTTTGAGCAGGGGTTTGGACTAGATGACCTGGAGGTCCCTCCAACCCTAATTTTCTATGATTCTCTGGTTCTATAAAAGTACAACATTGACATGCTTGGAAAAAACTAGGAAAACCAAGGCACAATTTGAGATGCAGATTGCAAGGGACATCAAAGACAATAAAAATGAATTCTGTAAGTATGTCAAAAGTAAGAGGAAGACTAGAGAAACCATAGGTCCCTTATGGAATGTGGAAGACAATCTAGTTATGGATGATATGGGGAAAGCTGAGGTATTTCATGTCTTTTTTTTTTACTTTGGCCTTCATAAAAAGGGGCAGCTACCAGATGAGGAGTATAGTTGTCAGCAAAGATGGGGAAGGAGCAAACAGCCTAGAGTAATGGACAAAACAGGTTAGGGATTACTTAGAGAAGCTAGATACTTTTAAGTCAGCAGGGCCAGATGGGATACCCCCTAGGATACTAAAGGTACTAGCTGTGGTAATTTTGGAGCCATTGGCTATCCTCTTTGAAAACTCATGAAGGTTGGGTGAGGTCCTTGATGACTGGAAAAGGGAAAATATAGTACCCATCTTTAAGAAAGGGAAACAAGATCTTGGGAACTAACAGACCAATTAGCTTGACCTTAGTACCTGGAAAGAACATGGAACAGATCCTTAAGGAACCCATTGTGAAGCACCTAGATGAGAACAAGGTGACTTACAACAGCCAGCATGGATTCAGCAAAAATAAATCATACGTGACTAACCTGATTTCTGTCTGTGATAGGATGACAGGCTTTATGGATGGGGAGAGAGCAGTGGTGTGATATAACTTGACTTTAGCAAAATGGTTGGTACCGCCTGCCACAGCATTCTCATTAATATGCTAAGGAAATACAGACTTGATGAAAGTACTGTAAGGTGGCTATGTAATTGTTTGGCTTATACTTAACAAGTAATTGTCAGTGGCTCAGTGTCTAAATGGCAATGAAGTCCCGAAGCCATTTACACACTTCGTGAAAAAAATAATTGCTTTTGTTGATTTTAAACCTATCTAATCATTCAATTTTATGTCTGCTAGTTTTAGTATTATGAGAGACAGTAAATAATAAAATGCTATTTACTTTCTTTGCACCATTTATTATACTGTGCTCTTTTATGTCTTCCTCTCCCCTACAGTTATGTCTTTTTCTAAGCTAAAAGATCCTAGCCTAATTATTTTCTTCTTGCTTGGCAACTTTTCCATATCCCTGATCGTTGTTGCCCTTGTCCATCTTTTTTGAGGTTGGGGTATCAAAACTGGACCCCATACCTTTATAAAGGGGCATAACGGTACTTTCTTTTTTGTTTTCATTTCTTTTCTTTATAATGCTTAACATTTTTATTTGCCTTTTTGACTGTTGCTGAACACAGCTGATGTTTTTACCGAACTGTCTGTAATGACTCCAAAATCTCTTTTTGCTGTGGTATCAGTTATTGTAGAGCAGGGGTAGGCAAAATACAGCCCATGGGCTGGATGTGGCCCGCCAGGCCATTCTATCCAGTCCTCGGGACCCCTAAAACATTTAGAAAATATTTAACTGCTCCTGGCTGCCTGTCAAAAATGACAGGATCCTGGGGCAGTAGTACCCAGGGGGAGCCGGTGGCAGAAGTCCAGCCCTGCCCTTCCCCCAGCCATTTCCCTGCCTTCCTGGCCCTGCACCACTACAGCATCATGAGGCTCCTGGCTGCACTGCCGGACACCTCAGCCACTCTCTGTCACACACACAGTCCCCCACAAACCCCACATGTCCACACACACACCCATATGCTCCCTCACCCCACACCTATCCCTCCCACAGACACTCACACCCTCTCCCACACCTGACATAACCACATACTCACAGTTTCCTCATGAACCTATATTCACCCCTGCCACACACAATATACAAGAGTAAGACTTAATTTTAAGCTATTATATACAATCACCTATATGTACACTACAGAAACGCATGTAAACCAGGACAAAAATATTTTTTGACATCAAATAAATGAATGTTTTGAATGTTCACTTTTTAGAATATAATTTGGTATTTTTCTGGTTCTGAGATGGCAAAACCCCAGGGACACTCTAGGTCAGGGCTGCTGCAGCAGTCCAGCTGGAACAGGGGGCTTGTGTCCCCAGATACCAACTAGCTGGACCTGAAAAGCTCTTAAGGGCAAGTAGCCCTGAGCTGCTCTCTAGGGCAGCTTTTTATATCGCTGAGCCATCCTTCAGGTGCTGACTCCATCCTCTAGCTCCCCCTGGCTGAAGATCCAGGAGGAGCTGGGCAGGGTCAGTTTGCCCCAAGCAGCACAATTTGCCCCACACCAAAGTGCATGTTGTGTTTGTTGTGTTGAGGCATGTATGTTGAGGCCAGTGGTGTAGCATGGGTCTCTGACATCTGAGGGCCAGTGCTTACATTTGTGCCCTTCCATCCGCGACTGATCACTGAGGCCAGAAACTCCGGCAGTGAAACTGAAAGTGCCAGTGGCAAAACCAGAAGTGCCACCAGGGGACCAAGTACCCCCTGGAGGGCCCGGCTAGCACCACCCCCGCCCCCAGGCCAGTGCCCAGGGGCGTGGTGCCCCCCCGTCGCTACGACACTGGTTGAGGCACAAATCTCCAGCACAAATTTGTGCTGCTGCTACTTGAGCTGCTGCAAGCACACATGCCTGCATATGTGGACGCACCCTCTTTGTTTTCTATCCATACGTCAGCTTTGGATCTGTAAGTGGACTTTGTGCTATTACACAAAGTGCTATGACAACCTAATTTCATAAAGCGCTTTTGATGTGGGACTTTGTCAAAGGCTTTTTAGAAGCCTTTATATGCTTTATCCGCTGGGTCACTCCTATCCACATGCCTGTTAATGGCCTCAAAGAACTCCAGTAGGTTGGTGAGGTATGTCCTCCCTTTACAAAAAGCCTTGTGGATTTCTCCCCCAGAAATCCTGTTCATCCATGTGTTGAACAATCCTTTTTTAAATTATTGTTTCTCCCAGTTTGCTAGGAATAAACTTAAGATCCTTGCTCCTCTCTCAAACCCTTTTTAAAGATTGGAATTACAATGGCAACTCTCCAGTTTTCCAGTGTTAAAGCTGGTTTTAGTTATCAGTTGCATACAACAGTAAATAGTTCTGCAATTTCACATTTGAGCTCCTTCAAGACTCTCTAGGGCGAATGCCATCAGGTCCTGGAGATTTGTAACTCTTCAGTTTATCAGTTTCTTCTAAAACCTTATTTACTGCCACCTCAGTTTAGGTAAGTTCCACTAATTTTGTTTCCCCTGGGAAGAGTGGTTCTGGTGAGAGAATCTCCCTAAAACCTTCTGTAGTAAAGACAGGTGTTACATTTGTAGCACTAAATATGCCCTTGCAGCTTTACCAGACAACAGTGTACAGCTGTTCAAGCTGTTTGTAGTGCTACAAGCAAGTTGCAAGGGCTGCTACAAGGGAGAACAAGTCCTGGCTCTCTCTGGAACTCTTTAAGCAAGGGAGTCTGTTCCAGCTGCTGCAAAAACGTTCCCAGACAAAGCCCTGCAGGTGAGTGGGGGATGGCTACCTTTGACAGCTGATTACTGACAGCCTGCCCCCTTCCTTCACCTGGGGAGAGATCAGACTGTCAGCGATTGGGCTCCCTGGGGGGACCAGATCTCCTTGGGTCCCTGGGGGGACCCAAGGAGCAACCCTCCATTCCCCCCTGATTTGAGAGTTTGATTTCGAAGGGATTTTGTAGCTCTCTAACCCAGGGTCTGGAGCACCTGCATATTCCACAGTGCAACATTTTTTGTAGTTCTACCAGTGCCGATACATTTTGTAGTACTACAAAAGAAAGCTTGTCCATGCCCTTAGTTTCTATACAGTAGCCTTATCCTCCTTCAGCACTCCTTTTACACTCTCATCAGCCAGTGGCCCAACTGACTCTCCAATAGACTTTCTGTCTAATGTAATAATGTAATTTTATGTATTATGTATTATGTTTTATGTTTCTAACAAGTTTCATGTCAAATTCCCTTTTAGCTTGCCTTACTACAATTTTACATTCGACTAGTCAAGACTTTTTTTGATTTTTCTTGTTTGGATTTGACTTCCACCTTTTAAAAAAAGATTTTTTTTTTCTTTCATAGCCTCCTTTACTTTGCCATTTGACCATGCTGGCACTTGTTTGCTCTATTTTCTCTATATATTTTTTTTATTTGCATATGCATTTACTGCGTCTCCCAATATGGTATTCTTAGGCAGTTCCCAGGCTGCTTGCTCCTTCTTTGGTTCCCCCTTTAATCTCCTTCTAACTAGCATCCTCATTTTTTCATAGTTTCCCTTTTCAGAGTTAAAAGATACTGTGGTAAATGGTTTGTTTCTTTTCTGTCAACAGGGATGTCAAAGCCAATTACATTGTGCTCATTATCACGGTATCACAGCCATAGTTACCCCCTGTACCAGATCACGTACACACACTCTGAGCTTGAATCTGTCTTCTGCTTAACACCCTTTATGTTGTTTCAGCAGCATGAAGAAGTTGGCAACACACAGTGAATTCCAGACACTTCATGTAACAGTTGAAGACAAATATTTCTTTAGTTATTTATATAGGATGGTATATGGTACATGTGCCAATGTGCCACCTCCTGAGAGATGTAAAAAAGAAAGCAGCAAGGGAATAATTAAGTGACTGGGACTGTTCTTGTGAGCAAATGCAGTTCAGCACAAAACGGTTAGTGGAATATAGCCTGCTTCAACTGGAAGGGAAATGCAGCCTGCATGGAGTTGCATGCTAGTAATCTCAGGGCTGCATCTGTTTCTCTCTGCCTGATTTAAAGAACCAGCTACTAAAAAGCCATGCTGAAGAAAGCTCCTATTAAGGATCCAAATTATACTACATAGATCTTTGATGGCTATACAGTAGAAAGCAGAGAATTCTTTGTCAGGTGAGAAATTAGCCTCCTTTCTCTGAGAGAAGGGAGAAGGCCTTTTGCTATCCAGGGCTGGAGAGTATGCTGCGTGGTTTGTGGACACATTATGTCAGTTTTCTTTTGCCTGTAACATCATGGTTGTGTATACAAATACTAAGCTGACTTAAAATAAGGCAACGTAACTAAATTGACTTAAGTTAAGCCATGTTGGAGCATATATACATATAGCTCCTTGACTGACATGGTGGCAGCCATCTTGTGAGCTAATCTGACTTAACTCATGTGGCTCAAGATAACACACCTTGGATATGTATTATCTTGCACTGCATTTAAGCCAATTCTGCTCCACGTAGGTGTATATGCTCTGACAGTTAAGTCAGCTTTAAAAAAGTGAAACCAGCATAAGTAAGTGCATTTGTATGCACCCCCTGTTGATGCTATATAGCCTTCCTACTTCCTAGCCCCTCCAATACATGCATCTCTTGGACATCATTGGGTACATCATTGGCTTCCTCCTTGAGTTTTATCATCAAATCCATTGCAATATGTCTGTCCATTTGATGCTGGGTGTGCTATACTTTGTGTACTAGGTTGAATACATATTTTCCTATTCAGTAAACAACTGCTTCACTATGTTTGTAGGTAAAATTCTTGAAAAAATCTGTACATTCTCTCTAACATCTGTAATATGTTTCTTGAATTAAAATTAAGCTTGTTTGACTCATTTAGTCTGGGCTACCAGCAGCTTTGTCCTGATGTACCTAGATTTGATAGGGGTGTGACTGTTATGTTGACATTATTTTACCAGTACAACCCATTGTGTAGAAGCAGCTGCAGAAGTAAAGGTTATTCTACTAGCTCTGTTGGTACAAGTACCTGTTTACTGATTTCATGTAGGTAGTCTTGCACTGCTATAACTGTACTGACATAACTTAAATAGTAGAATTTTGGGGGATAGACCAGAGCCTTGTCTATGTGGACACTCTGAGAAGAATAATCTGAATTAATTTTTAGAGAGGATTGTTAAACTACTTTCCAGCCTGTATTAGAACACTCTTAATCAGAAGTGACATTCATCTGATTTTGGAAGCAAAGTAAGCCAGGTAAATCAAATAAAGGCCACTTGAATTCCAAATCCCATATTTACTGAAATCCAAGACAACTTTGAATTTAAGAAAACTCCCCCAAAATTAGATTTTCTATGTCTAAGATTATAAATTTATTATAATTTTCCATGTATAGAATCTAATTAGTGGAAGGTCATCTTAAATTTGTCCCCCCTCCTCCCCCCACTGCTGTGGCGAAGAAAGCAGGGGTGGGTGTGATGGGCCAGATCCCTGCTCTCTGCTTTCCTGATCCCCTGCCCTTTGCCCCACCATGCCTGTGCCTGTCCCTTCTGCTATGTGCCCCCCGTGCTGCCTGCCCCCCAGTCCGCCTCCAACCCTGCTCCCCCATGCAGCTTGCCCCTACACTCTTTGCTCCTCCCTGTACCCATTCATGTCCCTCACCCCCTGCCCCCCCCCACCGATTTCCCCCTTACTTATGCCTGACCCCTGCTGCCTTAAAGAGGGTTTGCTTTTTAAAAACCAGGTTCTGAATAACTGAGCCAACTCCCACAAACTGGACAACTCTGAAGATTACTTTCCCTCTTGGGAGACATTAGGGGTGCACGAATTGAGATTTTGGGGGCCAATATCGATACCTCATATTTAAGGAGATATATCGACTGATACTGATCCAATTTCTGATACAGCTGTCTCCAGCTGGTAAGTCCATGTGGTGGAAGGGGAGGTGGAAGGGGAGGGACATGGGGGGAGCACAGATCAACGCCCCTCGCAGTGAGGGAAGGGGCAGGGGCAAGTGCTGCCCAGCCATGGTGAAGCGGGTGCAAAATGGAGCTGCGGCTTGTGGGAGGGGGTGGCTCCCACTGCTACTTGCAACCAGGAGGGCACGGGGGCGCGTGTGCCCTGGATCTGTGTGGGGCAGGGTGGGGCATGGTGGGCAGGCTGCAGCTGCGGGCAGGAGCTGGAGCTGTGTGGGGCTCTTCTCAGTGGGGGCTGGGCTCAGAGTGGGTGCAGCCTGCCCTGGGAGGGGGCTGCAGCCACCCCAAATTTCACCACAGCTCCGCTCCCAGCTGCTGCTCTGGCTCAATGCCCCACCTCCACCCATGCACCGGGAAGAGTGAGGGTTGCCCTGGGCAACTGGCGGTGGCAGCACTGGGAGCAGAGCTGTGGCAAAGTTTAGGGTGGCTGCAGCCCCCTCCCATTGCCACCAGCTCCCGTTCTGAGCCCAGCCCCCATTGAGAAGAACCCTGTGCAGCTCCAGCTCCAGCCCACAGCTGCAGCCCACTCCACCCTGCCCTGCCCTGTACAGATACAGGAGCACATTTCCACCCCCCACCTTACCCTACCGGAGTACAAGCAGCAGTGGGAGCCGCCCCCCCGCCACAAGCCACGGCTCTATCCCATGCCTGCCATGACTGAGCGGTGCCTGCCCCCTCCCTCCCTCCCTCACCGCAGGGGCATTGATCTGCCCCCCACGCCCTTCCCTCTCCCCTCCCCTTCCACCACACCAGACTTACCAGCTGGAGGCAGCTCTTCACGCTGCTGGCTCTGCTCCTCGCTGCCTAAGTGCTGCACTGCAGCTGCACGTAGCATGGGCATTTATTGTCCACATTATCAGCCCCATCAGGCTCATTTCCAATACAGCACTTCTAGGAGAAACGTCTGTTCAGTCCGACTAAAATTTTTTTCTTAATTCTGTACGTTCTGTAAACTTATACTGGCCTCCCTCTGAATATTTGGCATCTATTTTACATCACTTAGCCCATAATGGAATTTACTTCAGGGGTGCTCAGCCTCTGGCTTGCAGGCCAAATGTTGCCCACACAGCCTTGGAATCCAGCCCGCAAGGCTCCCCAGGGGTTGGGAAATTTGGCAGCAAGGGAGCAGTGGCAGTTAATACTGCCACCCCTTCCCTCTGCTAAAATCCCAAACCCCATGTGTTAGGCAGGAGCCTGGCCATGACCCTCCCCCCCGCCATGCACAGCCAAATCGGGGCTGGGCCTTGCCCCCTTCCCACTGCACAGCCAAGTTGGGGCCAGGCCATGCTCTCTTTCTCTGCAGAGCTAGTTGGGGCAGCCCACACCCCCTTCTTCCTCTACATTTCAATCTGGGCCATGCTTCCTTCCCTCTGCCCAGCCAGGTTGAGAACAGGCTTCCCTTATCCCTGAACGTGCAGCTGGTTCAGGGACAGATCATGCCTCCTCCCAACTGTGAGATTGGGCCACAGCCCTGTCCTCTCTTGAGGTCAGGCCATGTCCCTTCTGCAGGGCTGGATCAGGACTGGGTCATGACCCTTTCCACCCCGCCTAGCACAGTGGGGCTAGGTTAGGGTTGGACCAAGCTCCTTTTCCTGGCATGGCTGGATCAGGTAAGGCTGCTGCCCCCACTGCCCATGTGAGGCCAGATGAGGCCCTGCTGCACCTGCCCCAGTAGCCAGATTGGGTCCACTGGCCAGATCTGGCCCACGGAGGGACTGGGCACTCCCCATCTAGCCCTTCACACAAACAGGTTGAGGACCACTAATTTAATTCATTTGAAGAGGATGAGCACCTTCATTTTCAACCTACAAATGTTCTGACCCGTGATTTATACAATTATGGGATGTCCTTCCTTGACTTTCTTCTTCCACTTTCCCAAGTACATGGGTAGGCCAGAAGAAGGCTGTTTCCTGACCCACCTGTATTATTCTTGTTCTCCTCCACTCACTCCCCGTCTGAAAATTTTCCTGTTAGAATTGTATGGTTATTTATTGTGAATTTTTGGCCTTCATCATGAAGACAAGTATGTTCATTTTCTTAGAAGAAATAGGCAACTTTCAGTGCTTAAGTGCATGTGTGCAGCTCCCATTGGAGTCCTCTGAGGGCAAACATCAGTGCTTTGTTTGGTTTTATGGATTGAGGTGTCAGGTGATTTACGAGCTAATAACTTATTCTTTCTAATTCTACAACACAGTGGAGCTGTGGTCCTGGGGTGGTCTTGTGCAATCCAATTGTGGATGGGTACTTGCTTAGGCTAACAGAAGTGATTTTTTTACAGTAACTTTTTCCAAAGCACCTAAATGTTATATCTTTTCACGATGTTAAAGGACTTTTTAAGTGGAATGTGTTGACAGAGGGCAATTGAGTGTGTCAAGGGGTATCGTTAACATGCTAGCTGAGGTGCAGTGCTTCTGTATCTCTTCTCTAGCTATGCTATTGACTTGTAACTGTCAGAGGAGAATTTCAAAGCTGTCTAGGGAAATGGAAACCCTTTTTCCATACATTTCAATTGATTTAAGTCAATGGGACTGTTTTGATCAGTGATTTTCGACCAGGTGCTGCAGCACTCTGGGGTGCCCTGAAAATCTTTTTTAAGGGTGCTGTGGGGTACAAACACCTACACATGATTCTCAAGATAAACCCAGAGATTTTGAATAGGAATACATATTGTCAAGTACATTCTGAATTGTTGTGGTCTGTCTTAGTTCTTTGCAAAAGAAGAATTGTGCTATTATTTTTCCCTAATCAAAAACTGAGTGAAATGTAAGAGCTGGCATTTTCTGAGGATGTGCCTTGAGTATAATGAGGGATTGCCTTGAGTCTGAAAAAAGGTTGAAAATGACTGACTTACATCAAGAAACAAACACTTGCATGCAGAATTAGGACATTGTGTCATTCTCAAAACACTTTTCCCCTCACAGGTAGCTTTAGAATGTAGAAATACTGAGCTGAATCCTGAGGTCTTCACAGAGAGGAAAAACATGTCCTGCAGTTAATTTGTCTGCTGTAGGATTTGACTGTGGTTTCTTTTTATTTTTTTAAAGCATGCTTTAATAATAGTGAAAGGAACACAAGCTTCCATCTAATGCAATAATGCAAAATGTTTAAGTTAACTGAAATTAGAAAATTGCTAGACAAAGCAATTCTGAAACTCATCAACAATTCAAGTGGCCAGATGCCATGCTTGAAATCTCCATGTCGGTTGGGTGGGAAAGGAATCTTTGGACAACAGAAAAAAACACTCTGAAAATGGATGTGGTCTAGGAAAGAGACTATGTTTAGGCGGTGTCCACACTGCAGATTGCTTTGCTAACTGCTGATACCCAAGCTAGCTCTATTAGCTCAGGTACCAGAAGTAGTATAGCACTGCAGTGCCTTGCCCAGGCTAACTTACCTGTTTGGTCCCTGAGCTAGCTTGGGTAATGTTATGTTGTATTGCACTATGAAGTGTAGATATACCCTTAGAACAGAGTGCTCTGCCCAAAGAAGTATGGAGACTCCTTTTGCTTGGTGTGCTTACTGTAGGTTATAGCTTTAACCCTGTTTTATTTGGGGCTGAAGTTGGGGCAATTTAGCTCACTTCTATTGCTACAGAACAACAGTTAAAAGGTACACTTGTCCATACCAAGTGGACTTATTTGCCCATGTGTGAACCTATTCCACCCTGCTCAGAGTCCCTGAAAAACTATTAATCCAAAAGGCAGATGGGTCTTCCTCCACAGTACATTTTTGTGACTTTTAGTCTAAAGGCTAAGTTGATGGCATGTTACCAAATTATAAACATTTCTAGGGACTTGAGCAGAGTGGAATTCGACTGCAGCTAGGGGGGCTAACTCCACTTAGGCACCTAATAGATGGAATGAAATCTGGTCTTGTATCATCATGCACATGTATAAAAGAGTAACATGCACAGGCAAGCTTAATTGTAACATTTCCTAAGTTTTGAATGTTTGACTTCTGTTATCTTACTAAATTCCTTTCAGTGCATATTTTTGCATAATATATAAAGCATATACAGCCTGTTCTCTAAGCCAGTGGTGCTCACAGTTTTGGCCCCATGGGCCAGATAAATGGCATGGGGCTGGTCCACAGGCCAGATCAGACCCCACACTGGGACTGGGCCCTAGGGGCCCTGTACCACCTCTGTCCAGCCCCCACCTGGCCAGTATTGGGTTCCAGGAGCCCCTCACCACTTCCACCCTGCCAGGATCTGGCTCCTGAGACCTCACACTTCCCCCACATGCCCCGCCACTGCTGGGATCAGGCTGTATTTGCCCAATCCAGTATGCATGGCCGTGGTCTCCGGGGCTTTCCACAGCTCCACGGGGAGCCCTGCAAGACAGAAGTTACGGTGGTAGGGCTACATTTGGCCTGCAGGCCAGGAATTGAGCACTCCTCTGCTAAGCCATCTGGGAAGCAAGAGCATTTGGGAAAAGTGATGTGAATTGTTTTTCTGGCAAAGGACCACAGTGGTTTTACCTTTAATTATTTTACTTGATTACAAAAACAGAAAATAGCCACTGAATTGATGTTACACCTCCAGTACTTCTTACCTGCATATTCTCATTTATATCAATGGAACCACAGCTGTGAATGAAATTAAACGTCTGTTTAAATGTTTGTAAGTCCAGGGCATTTTTTTAACCTCAAAGAACACCTTTGCTGTAGGCCTGCTCCAAAGCCCATTAAAGTCAATAGAACACTTTATATTAGCATTAAGAGGTTTTGAACAGGTCCCTATGTTGTAGGTTTGCTATGAAAGGAAGTGTAATGCACATTCCCCATTGCATGCAAAGAATCTGAGACTTGAATTGTACTTTGAGCAGAATACAGCTTTATGTGGAGGCATGTTATATTATCTTGTATGCTCATTTGAGGATTCCTTTTTATTCCATTTTTGTTTCCACTTAATCTTTTATTTTTCTTTCTTAGGTGAATGAAATTTACCATGATGAATCCTTGGGTGTCCATATCAATGTGGTGCTGGTGCGAATGATAATGTTGGGCTATGCAAAGGTAAAAAGGCGTTTGACTGAACTCTCCATTGTAATACTTTTCATAATTTCCTTTAATTGTAAATTAGTTTAGGAGCTGTGAGTGCTGCTGGATTCAGAGCTGTAGAGACTAGAAGTTGTAATGCCTAGGGCAACTTTCTGAGAAGACTTTGGTTCAATCTGAAGTTCAGGCTTATCTGATGAATGTACTCTTAACTGAGGCTTCAGGCAAGGTGCATTTTTAATGTTGATACATAACTGATTACAGAGCTACATCCAAACTATTTTATCACAGATCAGCTGGAAGATTATAGTAATTTTTGGTCTCCACAATGCTAAGTGTATTCAAACTATTTGGAAGCTCCTTAAGAAGTATATCGTGTACTGTGATACCAAACCTTTTTATTTAAATGCTGCTTCACAATATCTATTCTGGGCTTGATTTGCTTTAGATGGTGCTCTGGGGTGCCTCTCATTTGCATCCTGTGTAATCTATAAATGGCAGATGTGCCTATGAAGCAGCATACCCCAAGCAGAGAACAGGCTAGGAACCCAATCAGTGGAAGCTTTGTAGAAGATTCTCGTAGTTTAGAACTGTCCAACTTATAAGCAGTCATGGGCCTGCAGGTCATACTAGCAGGGGCTGTTCACTCGGCAGGTCATATCAGTTGGGGGTCATGGGCTCCTAGGCCGCATACTACAGGCCGCATGCTCTATTGCACATTGTACCTGTGTTCTCCCTGCCACTCGCTGCAGTGTATGCCAATGCGCTATACTGCCCTTTGGGGCAGATACAGAATGCAAAGCTGGAAGAAGGAGCCTGAGCCAAGAGACTGGCTAGTAAAGCAGCCAAGGTGTCAGGAGAGATTGTGGCCAGGTGGGAGCCTGGGTGCTGCAACTTAACCTCTCACATTACACATACAGCCCACAGGCTGCTATTTGGACAGCTCTGTCCTAGTTGGTGCATCTCCTGGGTATACAGTCTGTGTCTTTACCTTGCCAATGCCACCCATTTTGGAGGCTGACAGAAGACCCCACTGGCAGAAAGGGGCTTGCAGATGCCTTGCATCTCTGTAACATCTTTGTGGCCAAGCTTTGTTCCATCAGAGCCTCTGCCAGCAAAAGCCCTTAGGAAATCCAGCCAGTTACTGTAAAAGCAAATGATATTGTCTTCATTGACAAGGGCAATATGTCAGTGTAACCTCTCCATAGGGATCATTAGAAAGATATTTCCTTTCCAAAAGAAATATTGGGCCCCCTTCTACTCTGCCCCAAGTAATCCTTATAATACTATTGACTTGGATTTTGCTGTTAAAAAGCAATCAGAGTGTGTTGCTATAAATGCTTATTAAATTAGTCAGGCCTAAAGGAAGCATCTGGCTTTGTCCTGAAGTAGAGATCACATACTTCCATTTAAATAGGACATTAAACTTGGGTAATAGAAGAGGCCATTTCAGTGTTTTCTTAATGGTTAAATACAATCACTTTTCCATTGACCACATAATGCGCGTGTGTGTGTAATGTAACAAGAATTGCCCATGGACCAGATTCTCAGATAGTGTCAATCAGCACAGACCCCTTGGGGCTAGAATGATTTTCGCACCAATTGGAGCTCTGCCCTGTATGTTTTTATCATTTCATCTCCACTTGCAGATTACTGCAGGCTGAATGTGTCCCTGCACTTAATCTTAACTGAGGGGCTTGTTCACTTCATGCAGTTTATAATGTAAGCAGATCCCAGCTGTGTGATTTCAAATATCCTGATTTAGTAATTATCTTGTTTGTTTGTCCTTCAAATAACATGTTGCATATGAAAAAGCCCCTAGAATATAAATGCACCTTATGACATTTTCTAAAAAATTCCCTCCCACACCAGCCAACTAACTGCCCTAATACCCTGCTGTTAAAGAAAGGTAGCAGTTGGGAGAGGGCATCTTGGGAAGGGGGACATCATTAGATTAAGGGTCCTGATGCCAGGCTGTCCTGCTCTCTGTGTAGGCCTGGACACCTGGGCAAAGCCTGTGTAAAATGTCTTCACTCTGATCTGGGTTTTTTGGTGAGACCTTTTATTGGGCCAACTGTATAGTAGGGAGACATCACTGATGAGTGATGACCAATCAGTGATGTTTTCAGAAAATCCACCATATCATTTGGAAGAGCAGAAGAACAAACACCAGTGTTCTGGTTCAAGCAAGTACCACTAGCATTGAAGCCATGTTTATATGGCACCAGCTTCACTGGACAGGACATGTCATAAGGATGCCTGACAACAGGCTCTCAAAACAGGTGCTATTCTCCCAATTCACTGATGGTCACTGTGCTAGAGAATCATAGAGAAGTAGGGCTGAAAGGGACCTCCTGAGGTCATCTAGTCCAAACCCCTGCCTAAAGCAGGATCATCCCTTTCCAAACCATTCCATTCAACCATAATGTAAGACAACCATCAACCCTGACACAACACAGACCTATCACCTTAACTTGCCACAAGTAAAGTAGGGGAACCACTGCAGCCAACCTCTTGCTTCTATATGTTGTCAATATATGCTCAAGAAATCTCAGGTAGAGGGCCACAACCCCTCTACAGAGGAAGGCAAAACTCCCTACAGTCCTTACAGTCTGACCATGGGATAAAATTCGTTCCTTGACCCCAAATATGGTGATAGGTCTGACCCTGAGTGGAGGGGAAAAACCCTGTAGCCAAGAACTTCTGGCTTTGGTCCCAGCAAAAGCACTGGCACACCTTAGTCAAAGTCCCCAGCCTTGGCTGTAGCTAACACCCAATGCCTCTGAGGAAGGCTTAAAAACACCCAACCTATGTAGCAGAAGTGGGGTAGAGGGGACATGCAGGGGCAACCAGCAAAGCCCAGAAGCATAGGAAATACCCATAGTAGAATATAGGAATAGCTATTCCTAGATCACCTCCAACCAGTGGTTGTCAAGAATTGCAACATTAATATCAATACCTGGGAGACTCAAGCACCGAATTGTCCCAAGTAGCAGTATGATGTACAGGAAGACATCAGTTATTTTGAGCAAACTTGCCTTACTATGAAGGCAGATTATGAGAGATAGAAGAAAGGGAAAGATGTCACACCAGGTTGTGGGTGGCCAGGTCTTGGGCAACTCAGGAATCGTGATGCCAACTGGGGTTGGGAGGAATAAGCAGATTACAGGGCAAGCCAGGTCAGAAAGTCAGGAGGTGAATCTGAGAACAGGGTCTAGGAGGTCTAGGAATAGGCCAAATTAGGAAGCCAGGGGATCAGCAAGAGAGTGGAGTCAGAGAGTAAGGTGGGTCAAGAAGCCAGTAAATCAAGCAGAGTGCATTCTGGGGTCAGGTTGAGCCCTGTTATCCAGACACGTTCTGCTTCCTGTGAGGGGTCTTATGTGGTAGAGATGAAGGGTCAGCTGACCCTGACCAGCCACTCAAGTGACAGGTGAGCCTTGCCCAGGATGGGTGGTCAGCTGTAGGGTGACAGGCTGGGATGAATGGCCATACCAGTCAGGCTGAGGCCCCATGACCTGACAAAAGAGTGGTGGCCTGACATTGGCAACATCTACTCCTTCCTCTCAGAACTATTTGCTGTATGTACAGTCAATCAGGTTGGCCCTCATCAGTCACATTCATATTCACTGAAGACTTCCTTGTGTAATGGTAGACTGTCATCCTTGTATGGAGGAATGCCAATGACTATAGTAGGGAGAGATGATAAACAAGCTTTCAGACACAAAATATGCTTCTTCAGAAGTGGGGAGTTAACTCCATATGTATAAGAAAACAGGCACCTAAGGGAGTGGAAGAGGGCTGTAAACTGGGAGCAAAGAAAAGTCATAAGAAGTAGTGTCAAAGGAAGAGAAATTTAGATAACCTAATTGTGTCATTACCTAGCAGCTTTTCACAGCCCCTTTGTAAGCAGTTGACTGAAGACCAGAGAAAAGGGCCTTGAGGTGGATATTTTTAATAAACTGTAGTAGAACACATCTCCTTACCAATAGAGAAAAGGACTGGCCTGAAATGGGGTGGAGCAAATTGGGTGGTTGCTCAAGGAGCAGTTTTAAGCTGCCAGACTCCAATTCCAAGGAACACACAGGACAAAGCTCTGGGTTTTAATACATTGTTTGTTTAGTCCATCAGCTTGATCGAAAGGGGAAACCCATCAAGAAGCCTGGAAAATGTTTGCCGTTGGGCGTATCAGCAGCAGAAGTCGGACCCTAATCATTCTGAGCACCACGATCATGCCATATTTTTAACCAGGCAGGATTTTGGGCCAGCTGGTATGCAAGGTAATGCGACCAATTTATAGTAGAAATATATATTATTTTTTTAATAATATATGCCAGTGTGCCAACCTCATAGCCTCAGAAACTGGCATGAGATAGAGTGGAATACCCATTTTTATACCGAATATCATAGGGGTTGGGATCACAGGCCAACAGGCCTAAGGGAGGGAACAGGTGAAAGATAAAAGAACATCAACAACTATGGTAATATACACTCAGTACTTTAATTTCCCTCCTCACATCTCCAGAGGTGTCCCCAAAGAAGCCTTTAGTCCTGGGGGCTCAAACAGCTGAAGCCTGCAGCTGCCTCCCAGTTTGAATCCAGCTCCTTCAGTCCACAGCCCTGGCTGATCAAGCCAGTAGGATCCCAAGCTCCACTGTGCACTTTATGTAGATCTGACTCGTCTTCGTGTGCAGGGGTTACAAACACTGTCCACTTCTCATTCGGGCCATAACTTCTGGCCACTGCTTGCTTCCCTGTCCCACCCCCAAGCCCCTTGGGGTTTCTGAGATTTATAGTCCATATTAGCCATCCTCACGGCTCTATAGTCTGCATCTTGGTTTCATCTGCTATTACACACATTATTCATTACACCAAGAAAGGAGAAAAAGAAAGATTGGAACATGGCATTGGTTTGACCTTCAAAAAATAGAATGTGCAGACTCTATGTGGTTTCTGATTAAATGTAAGCCATGAGGAGGGGACCTGGAAATGTGCCATCTCTGCTCTCTAACCTTTCTATTCAGTAAGCAGTTGTTTCCATTTCTTCAGCTCCAGTCAGTGGTACAGTGGGATGAACAGATGGTAACAAAATGTTTTATTCAGAGCCAGAACATGACTGGCTTCTGTGGGGGTCATGAAGAGGCAAGCAAATGAACTTCCTTCTCCTTCTAGTGTACTTGTTGTTCCTGCTTTTCACTGAGGAGCAAAATGCCAAAACAGGTATCAAGGAGATGAGAGCTATGGCTTTATCCTCTTGTACCACTGGTCTGTGAAGCAGTACAACAATTCCATTCAGGAATATGCTTGCAGTGAAAAGTATACCCACATCTTGGGTCTTGGGTACGTGCCTCTAGGCTTGCCAAGCCTGCCAGCAAGCATCAACATTATAGAGCCACACACAACTCATATCTATATGTAACCACTTCCACAGAGGCACTGCAGTTACCTGTGTTTGGGATTTTAAGGACATATACCAGGGCTCTTAGCACTTCACTGATTTGAGTTTCTTCAGATTGGTTTACAGATTGTAGCAAATCTTTTCTCTGACCCAGGCTTCTGGGTAACAGAGTTACCTGAGGCACTTCTGGGTCTGCAGACATCTTGCCTCTGTCTCTTCCAGCTGGTGAAACTGATTGATCCATCAAAGAAAGTTGCTTGTCACTTCACTGTTAGAACAAGATGCTGGGAGACAGTATGGGGAATGGCAAAGGTGTCAAATAGGATAAACACCTTGGAAGGTGGCAGCAGATCTCAGGAAGGGGTTTGTTCATGCTAGATGCCAACGTGGTAGATTTGAGATGACTTTGGCATGCTGCGGTCACTGTAGATATTCTGTACAGAGTCTGGCACGGTGCAGTAAACTCATCTTCTTGATGATGTGGAACGAGCAATTGTGATTGTGGCTCCAGAACTCAAGTTCTGAGTGAGGAAAGCGGCCCTTCATGGAGCTGGGTGAGGAACATGTCTGGAACTTCAATGCCAGAACATTAAAATGAGGGAGGCCATAGTTCTTCAGGAGTGAGTTGCTGTTGCTATCTCGAAGAAGGCTTCTCCAAGCTCTGACAGGGCTGGGCTAATTGGTTTAGTGTTGAGCCAACAACTACTGCTTTATAGTAGTGGAGTTTTGTCAGATGATTTCATACTGTGGTTGAATCATGAGTGATGGAGATTGTTAGTATGTTGAAAATAACAGACTTTGAGAAAATGGGATTCCCAGACATTATTAATAAAATGAAGCCCAAGACTATTTATTACCATCCAAAAGAAGTTCATCAGTCTAGTCTCCAAATCTGCTAGAGACTAAGACGTTTGCAGCTGACCAAATCTCATCCTGTAGCAGGGAAATGGGCAGCTAATTGTTGCTTTACATTGTATTCTTCAGAGGAAAAGATAGAGAGAGGTAGATAGCAATGTTAATCTGAAAAAGTCAGGCAGACGGCAAGACAGGTTAGAGTAGCACCTTAGAAACTAACTAGTTTAGGGACACATGAGCTTTCATAGGCAAAGTCTGTCAACTAGTCTTAGAGACATGTTAATCTCTAAGAGACAAAGATGTGAGGATAACTGTCATTGGCTCATCTAGTTAATAACGTAAACAGAAAAACTCAAACTTTATTGCTCTCAACAGGATATGCCCCTGTCACTGGCATGTGTCATCCTGTGAGAAGCTGCACTCTCAACCACGAGGATGGGTTTTCTTCAGCTTTTGTAGTCGCCCATGAAACTGGTCATGTGTAAGTCTGACTACTAAATCCTGAGTAACATTGAGTTTAGGGTTTATTTTCTTGTTTGCATACAAACAGTTTAATTCTCTTGGGGTTCTATCTATGCCAGATATCTGAACCAGTATATTTCCATTCTACCCCTTGGTGTTGCACAGAAGATTTAAGTAATGAAGAATAACTAGAATAGGAATCCCTTGAAAATAATATAATGGATTTTAATACTTAAAAATGGAAAGCCATGAAATATCATGTATCCCACAGCTGGATTTGGCATGCATCAAAAAACAATGGTGCATTGAGTCTGCTACAACTGTTTCAGCAAAAGGTCCTCATTAGCTAACTGGCTGAATTTATGACAGGCATTGAAGGTCTGACTGTGTAAATACGCATGCAACTGTGGGCACCCAAACAGACGAACAAATAGGCCTCTGTTATTTAATAGAGCATCTGTTTTACAGTATGAAAAACATAAGACCACCTCATCCTCTAAATAGATTTTAATTTATTAGTTGAAAATAAAATGAGCAAAGCATAAATGAAACAAGATTTGTGGACCTCTCTGCCTTTTCCAAATTATTTTGGTGTCACTGGAAAAGTCCAATTAAGGAGCAGGCATTCTCTCTTAATGCTAAAAATTAAATCCTTTGCTAGCACACCTATATAGCCATATAAAATGCCTCCTCAGCTTCTCCCTTTTGTGTATGAAAGATGTATGTAGTGCAACCTCTATCTGTTCTTTGTTGCAGGCTGGGAATGGAGCATGATGGGCAAGGGAACAGATGTGGGGATGAGACAGCAATGGGGAGTGTCATGGCTCCCTTGGTGCAGGCTGCATTTCATCGTTACCACTGGTCGCGCTGCAGTGGCCAAGAACTCAAACGATATATACAGTAAGAACGTGTCCACACAGAATAGGGGTGATGCTGCTAAAAACATGGCAGTCCATCTTGTCATTCAGTATCTTGGGGCTTTGTTTTGCTGTGCAGAGCAGAAGGGAGAGAGAAAATCCCAGCACAGAATAGCCAGAAAATGACACAGTCCTCTGAACCCTGTCACCTACTCACTGGAGAGGCCTCTCTTGTAAATACAATGGAACAGGGGCCCCCAGAGGCTTCAGAGAGGGTGCCAGGCTGCAGGAAGAGTGGAGCCTTTCTGTATGGCATGCTGCCCTTGCAGTTCAAAGGCTGTGGTTACTGCACTGCCATCCTTTCCAATGTATGACATCCATTCCCCAATTAGGAGCAGCTTATAGGAGCTGTAATGCCTAGCTAATGGCGGTGAGTCTCCTGAAGAATTGTGAGATCTGATACTGTTCTGGCCTTTTGATTCTTTCTATACTGGAGGGAAGAGTATACCAGCCTGAATTTGTGTTTAAAATGAATAGATTTGAGGCAACTGTGGTGCTTCATGATTTTCAAGTTTAAAATTGGGATTCAGTCCCAAAGGGCATCCGAGTGCATCTGCTGTATAAGCCTCAGCAACAGATTCACTGTATGCTTCCTCCCAGCAGTACCGCTGGCTAAAACTCGCCGCCCGCCCTGCAGCAGTGTCACTTTTATCTGGTGATTCCTTTTACAAGAACAAAGTCAAGAGCAGTAGTTCCTCATCAAGGCTAAGTACAGACATTTGTGGGTGTTAGAGGGAGGTTAGATCAGGTTCAAAATGGCCATTTGATTTAACTTAACTCACCCTGATGCGAACCTTACACTCAGACCCATCTCAGTGATTGGAAACTGAATCTAAACTTATAATAGTACAGAAGTTCCATGCACACAGACTGGTCTAAAAATGGCTGAACCTGATATAAGATAGACCTGGATCCATTAGTACCAGATTTACCTGATTTAGGTTAGACCGGGACATGGCAGTCTGTACAGTTATATTCTCAGCCCTGGGACTAGGAAAGCCAAGCCACTGGCTCCAGCCCCAGGGCTGCACTTTTCCTATCCCTGCCTCCCTGGCACTAGACTGTTTTTAGCCCCCTGCCCCTCCCTGCCATGGACCAGCCAGCATCCCCCATGCTACTCCCATTTTATCAGTCACCTGTTTTATCAGCATTCACTGCTGCTGGGAACTGAGCAAGTAATTCCCAGTGGGGATAGGGGTAGGAGGGATGGAGGTATACGTTTGCTGGTGGGCCTTGGAGGGCTAAAAATAGCCCCTGGTTCCCCCCCATGCAAGCCCCCCATATCCCACCAAACCATCCTGGACCCCATAAACCCCCTACAGACCCCACATGCTCCCCTTACCCCCTCCACCAATCCTGCCTGCCCCCCCATTCCTCCTGCAGGTGAAATTCACTTATGCAGAGAGGACCCAGCACTATTGCGATGTCTCCCTTGAGTCCTGTGTCAACTCAGAGGCATTCAGTGTATCACAGGCTTTTCTGCTGGCTCCTACCAACGTGAATGTAGTAGTCCTGAAGTAAGAGTTCTTGCTGTTTGCTTTGAAAGACTTGCCTTGCATGCTATGGACCTGAGCCAGAGCTCCTGGAAGTCAATGGAAAGACTCCTAGTTGACTTCAACTGGTTTGGATTAGGTCCTGTGCTAAAAGCAGTACGCCAACTGAAGTATAGTGGTACACTGCACTGTAGTGCTGAATTTCAGCTCAAAGCTGCTGAGTGGTTGTTGCTCTTCTGGGCTGATGCACAAGTTTGAGTGGCATGAAAAATTGCCAGACATATTTCCTGCAACAAGAGTACAGCATCTAGGATTTTTGCCAATTGAAGCATCTGAGAGTCCCCAGCCCTGAGATTCATCTTGCACTGGGTAAGTGGGCACACATTAGAGACTATTCCTATCCCATTCTATATACACGTGACAGACAAAGGTTGGGGGAAAAGAAATATTGATTTACCCTCCCATTCACTTAGAGCCAGATTATATTCCACTTATTAGGTATACAAATGTGATCTAGTTTCAACCTGTTCTCAAGTCCCTGAAAAAACATCAGTACATCTACTTTTCTATTACATTGTCATCTTAGCCTTAAGACTAAATCACAGAAGCAGGGAGAACCATTTCACATTTTGTACTAGAGGTTTTTCAGGCACTCAAACAGGGTAGATAGGATTGGTCTGAGGTATCTAAGTTCACCCTAGACATCTAATAGATGGAATAGTAACAGTTGTGGTGGGAGCACATTCAACTGGATGAGAACAAGTAGCAATAACCTAACTAGCAAAAAATATATATATTCTTAAGTATTTATCTTCGTCATTACCTGCATTTATCTTTTCTCAGCTCTTATGACTGTCTCCTTGATGACCCTTTTGAACACGATTGGCCCAAACTTCCTGAACTACCAGGCATCAATTATTCTATGGATGAACAATGCCGCTTTGATTTTGGTGTTGGTTATAAAATGTGCACAGCGGTATGTACAGACTGAGTCACTATTCTGAAGATTGAAATCAATTTCACTAGTTAGCACAATTTATTACCATATTTACTCAAATTTAACATGACCCCAATAATTAGCTTCTATACATGGAAAATTTATAAATTTTTAATAATTTTTTGTGCATAGAATCTAATTATTGGAGGGTCATCTTTAATTCATCCTTCCCACTACTGCAGGGGGGCAGGTGGTGGCAGGGTAGCTGGTATAGGTATACATTTTCCTCTCCCTTCAAGCTTTGCTTACCCACTCCCACCTCTCCACCCTTACCCTTGCTCTATGCCAGCAGGCTTTTTCCACTTTATAGCTGGGAGCACTGAGCATGGTGCCACTTTTATGGGGCTGGGCTGGGGCTGTGCTCAGTGCCCCAGGCTGCAGTGTGGACAGGGTGCCAGCACAAAGCAAAGATAAGGGAGGGAAAAAAAACAGGCAGAGGAGCAGGGGCTGTGCAGAGGGTGGGAGATGGGGGAAGAGCCTGCAGGGGGGAGAAGGCAGAGTGCAGAGGCAGCGGGACCAAGGGTGGGTATTGGCTA
>NW_005841912.1:2630293-2631190 GCF_000455745.1 Alligator sinensis
GGCTGGAGCCCAAGCCACAGCAGCTGCCTCTCCCTCAACCACCTTTGTGTTTGATTCTAAGACAAGGGGCTTCCCCCTTCATGTTAAATGGGGGAGAAAACCTCATTTTGGAATTAAGTAAATACAGTACTACCTTTAGTTGTGCCCACTGATACGACACGGAAAGCGAAGGAACATCTATTTATGCCACCATAAAAGTTTTTATGGTGACAAAAATGCAATGTTGGGTGACATCTGTTTCTATCCTAAGGCTGAAAATAAAGGTTGGGTTTATCCTGGGTCTGATTCTGCCAGGCTTTGACTCATATTAAAACAAATGTGGGACAGTTATTTACACATGCAGCTTCAATGCCAGTTCACACAAATTCGCCTTGATTATCCAGGAGACTAAGAGAATGGAGCAGAAGTGTTATCGTGATACTTCTCATGTACTTCATGAGGGACATTAGTTTTATAGGTCTGTAGGAATATCTGTACAAGTGCTCGGGGGGAAGGCAGCATTTTAATTAGAGCAGTTCTTGGGAGCCACTCTAATTAAAATGCCCACAGCATCTTATATATTCAGCATCCTGTTTTTCAAAATGGTGGCGGGAGCATGTTAACTACAGCTTGTTTCACCACCGTTTTGAAACCTGGGGATGCTGAATACACATTACGGTGAGGCTGCTGGAGTGTTCTAATTAGAACTTTCCCACAGACTTGATTAATGACTGGGCAGGGGCCAGGCTCCTGGCTGCCGCTTAGCCACACAGCTCCACGTGTTCGGCAGCCCTGTGCTCCTGCCAGTTCCTCTGCCACCTGGAGCCTGGGGCTGACCCCCCAAGCCTGCTGCTAGCCCCAGCCAGCTCCACCCTGGCTCAAAGTGCTGCTTGTCCCAATCGCATGTGTAGATGCTGT
>NW_005841912.1:2631221-2637697 GCF_000455745.1 Alligator sinensis
GGGCTCACAAGCGGTTCACTCCAGCTCAAAGTGCTCCAGAGTTTACTGCATCACGTTAATTGCATATGTCAATGTACCCACTGTGAACTGCACAAATGTTGGCCAAGATATCTGTGGGGAGTGGCCACACCTTAATGGAACAGGAGCTGGGTAGTACGAATCAGAGATAATCCTGCTCTCTAGTTGCATAACTTTGAGCATCATAACAAGTGCTTAAAACCACTTTGAGGTGTTAATGTGTGGATAATCTAGGAGTTAAGAGCTCCAGAAGCTTCCCAAAATTACCGTGTAACAAGGCCCTTAGTGCTACCTTGAGTTTGGAGCAGTCAGACCTTAAAGCTAAAAACCTTAGCTCTGACTGTCCCGCACCTGCACAGCTATGACTTGCCACTAGAGAGTTGGTAAGCAGCAGCTGGACTAGGAGCTACAGCTGTGAGTTGCCACTACAGGGCTGGAGAGCCGGGACTGGTTTCTATCCCTGCTCTAGGTGGGGTTGTGTTAGAGATGATTTGTGGGGGCAGGAATATGAAGCTGGAAGGCGGAAAATTAATGGGATGGGCGTAGGTAAGGAAATGGGTGGTGGGAAGGAATTGGGAGTGAGGGAAGGGTGGTAGTGAAATGAAAGAAGTCAATCAGTGAAGGATAAAATAAAAAGTGAAAAATAAAAATAATTTAAAATAAAGACAAAGTAAATTAAAGAAGGTCTCATCTTTTAATAAAATGGTGGGGAGGTGCTGGTCATGTTTCCTGGGGTGGCTAGGAGGTGGGAGAGGTGACGGTAGGCACGTTTGGGGGAGCTACGGCCCCTGCCCTGGGAATGAAGCCTCCCAGCTCATGGGGACCCAATCTAGCTCCCTACCTTGTTCTCCCCACACCCCGCTAGACCCCACACCTAGACCTGCCCATGCCTTGTGACCTGGGGAGCTGGCATGTGCTCTGCAGGCCGTTTGCATAGGGTTGCACCCCTGGGACTGGGAAGGTCAAACACCCAGGGGTGGGAGAGGGAGTTGGCTTGGTGCCAGAACTGCCCCATGAGCAGTAGAGTTCAGGGGATGGAAGGTTTGTCCACGTAGTACAGGATGGTGGGAGGAGACACTGCATCCTTGGATGCTGGAGGACTGAAACTTGGGCAGCTCACCTGTGGGGAGTAGCCACACATTAATGGAACATGAGCTGGGTAACACAGGTCAGCAGTAAACCTGACCTGGAGTGGTATAACTTTAAGCTATCTTAAATGTGCGTAAAACTAGTTTCTGGTGTTAATGTATGGCTAGTCTGGGGTTTAAGAGCTCCAGGAGCTGCCTAAAATTAATGTGCAACAAGGCCCTCAGTGGTGTTTCAAATCATAACGACTTATTTAAACAAATGCATCTTTTCCTACCTTGCCTGTCTGCAGAAATATGGGCCCTTCCTTGGGCTTTCACCTGCTGTGGCTCAATCCAAAAGAGATACACTCATGTTTTATCAGAGAGACTCCTTTTGTATGGTTAACATTTCCTTTAATTCTAAATGCATGCCTTTTAATACTGTATGCACATTATGCTTATTTGTTATAGAAATAAACATGCACATTTATACTCGACATAGTATGAAGGCATTAAATGACCATATAACATGGTTCCAAGCATGTCTGGATATATTCCTGAGGTTTCATGACAACAGAGTGCATAATGCCTGGTTTAACAATAACCAATAGTAACTCTTGGGGAGGAGCTTCAGTATGGTATATTTGTATTATGATACTACACTCTAATGTATTTATATGGTGCTGTTTAGTCAGTTAAGTTTTAACATGTTAAACAACTTGGTGAAATAATTATGTGTGTGGCCTGACTGTTATTGGAATTAATATTAATAATTGGATTTTTAATTTCATTTCTTAAGTTAATTGGGCTTTTTGCTACATTTCAGTTTCGAACCTTTGACCCCTGCAAGCAGCTGTGGTGTAGCCACCCAGACAACCCATACTTCTGTAAGACTAAGAAAGGGCCTCCGCTTGATGGGACTGAATGTGCTCCTGGGAAAGTATGTTGTGCTTTCAATATCCCTTTTTCATCATGAAAACCATTCTGGATCTTGTCTGGAGCTTACGCACAGAGTTCCCTGACTTGGTGGGAATTTAAGGGCGCCTATAACTTACAGAAATTGCTTAGCACACTGTAGGATTGAGTTCTAGGTGACAAAAAAGGGGGATCTCTCCCTTCTCAGTCCAATTCTCTGTGTACTACTCTGGCCTGTCTTCAAAGCAAATTGTAGCATAATGTATTTTATGAAACCAAGACATTGAAACCCATCCTTAGGGCTGACCTTATAGTGGTGTCTTCTTGCAGGCTTTATGTGACGTTTGTGGAGTCTTGTTTCATTTGCAAGCTGCCCAGAAAGCAGCAATGGAAAGCCACTGAAGCAGATAGTGCTCTTACTATAGGATTGACCAGCTTACTTCTAAACTCTTGGTGCTCATGGGCCACATGTCTTGTGGCTAAATGGTTACAAATGTTCTGGATTAACTTTTTCTTTCCCTTATAATATCTCCATCAGTGGGTGCCCTGCTTCTAATTCAGTTTTAATTATAAAATTATATGAAAATAGCTGTTTGCTTTAGCAAATCCTATGTACTTTGAGACACAAAAAGACTACTTATGCCATCTGAATGTGTCTCTGTCAACAGCAAAAACATGCTGCTGAATGACTAACCCTCTATCCCAGTATATTTGGATGATATTGGAACTGGCCAATATGAGCAAAAAGCCTTATGCTGCTCCTTGGTGTGTATCTGGCAGCATAATTCTTAAAATAGCTAGTTCTGAATGGAAGCCAGCAAAAAACAAAACCAAAAGAGAGCAAACAGGAATCCTACCAGGGAAATCAAGGGCTTGAGAGTCCCTAAGCTCCATAAGGCAGGCTTGTGTGTTGCTAGCCTGTAATGTAGGTCCTAGCACAAGAGTAGAAGGACTGGTACTCAGTGCAGACACGTAAGAAGTAGCTTCCTTTCCCAGGGAGCTGTGAGTCAGAGTCTTGATTCATCCTCCGTTCTGTGCCCAGGGCAGTGCATCTGTACGATTTCCCATCGTAAAGGTAACAGGTTAGGCCATGACGGCATTGCTTGTTATGTAACTGTAATTTCACCTCTCTTTTTTGCTTGCACTGTATTTTTCAGTGGTGCTACAAAGGCCATTGTATGTGGAAGAATGCGAACCAACTGAAACAGGATGGCAACTGGGGACCCTGGACTAAATTTGGTTCTTGCTCACGGACATGTGGTACTGGAGTACGCTTCAGAACACGCCAGTGCAACAATCCAATGTAAGCCTGGAAGTCTCTGAATAACTCGTATTCCCAACTGGACTGGAATCTTTGTGGTTGTGAGCTGCAGTTTGAATGGCGTTCATGTGTGGGGGTAATGCCTGCCAAAATTCTCAAGTCCAGCAAGACTAGAATGGTTCTCATGCACAGGGGGCTGAACTCCCGCAGGAGTAGCTTGGGGACTCCATTCAGGTCATAGTGACTGGAGCACCCCTACCTACAGGCTGTGGCAGCATGATAGTAATTGTGTCTGACTTTACTCAGGGCGTAAATGAAAGCTTTGCATAGGGGTGCTTTGGGGTTTCTCCACTATTGCACAACAGCAAGGTTTGCATAGGCGCTAGGGAGGGACTCTAAAGTTGCAGTATGCTTACCTGTGGACTTGAGGGTTTGCTACATTCTTTCCAGGACCCAGACTATTTGCAGAACATGGGGAAGGGTGGGATTATCTTTGGACTGTGGTAGAATTTCCAGACACGTATAACAAAAAGATCCATACAGTATTAGGAAATGTGCAAAGCAGTGGAGAGAAGTTGGAATACAGGCTTAGCAATCTACCAGATGCACTGTTAAATGACAGTTGCAGAATCCATTGCAAATCAACTGTTATCCGTGCATGGACGTACCTATTGCATCTACAAAACCTTCCACTCGAGCATTCAGATTGGGCAATTGCATGGCTAGTCACCTGACCAACCCATGTTCTCACACAGCTTTGTAAGTGTAAATGGGGGCTCTATTGTTTATTCTGTTTTCATTTTTGCCAGGTTACCCATTGCACCCATCTTTGTAAATTTGTCTCTGAGAAGTAGAATGAGACTTTTATTTGCGACTAAACTGCTATTTTGCACTAGAGCATGCCATCAGCAAATCTCTACTCCTGAGGTTCAAGTATTTTTTAAAGCCTTTCTAACATGTTTTGATGCAGGCCAGTCAATGGGGGTCAGGATTGTGCCGGTGTGAATTTTGAATATCAGCTTTGCAACACAGAAGAATGTCCAAAGCACTTTGAGGATTTCAGAGCTCAGCAGTGTCAGCAGCGCAATTCCCATTTTGAATATCAAAACAGCAAGCACCACTGGTTGCCATATGAACATCCTGACTGTACGTACAGTTACTCTTCTGGAACGATGTTGTTTCTAAAAACAGATCCCCAGGGCCTGCAGCCCTGCTGAGATTTTGCTTTGCTGTATAGCACATCAAGTGTCCTTGAATAGTGTTGCTTGCAAAAAATAGTAACTGTCATGCAAGGAATAGGTGGGAATCAAACAGAGAAAGGGTGATGGCCCAAAATAAAAAAACAGGTGCAATCAATGAGAACCTGCTGTATAATTTCCTCATGCTCAACCTTGGGCACAGAGGTCCTAGCTGATCCTTTCCTTGGTGAGTGTTTGATCCTGCAAAGAGCTTATGGCTCTTTGCACCTTCAGGGAAGCCTGTGGAAGTTGATGGTGCTCAGCTGAGTGCTTACTTGCCTTCCATGACTGTGACCTTGCTTACATGCCCCAAGTTTCTTTTTCACTATCAGAAGGACCTCCCTAGCCCCCTTGTGTCTGCCAACCACCCACAGTATGTCTACAGGAGACTAGCATAACAGTATCATTATTAATGTTTAATCATTGCTAGTTTTGTCAACTCCACCTAAAAGTATCCCACATATCATCTTAAAAGCACAATCTTAAAAATTCTGTAGTATTTTTCTACTCTTCCAGAGACCCATCTCCCCCACCATCAGTCTAGCAGAACTCAGTCTAGCAGATTTAATCATTAACAGCATTACTTTTCTCTCTTCTGGTTGATTTTAGTGAATGAGAGATATAAAGACAACAATAAGGTTATTAGGTAAATGTAGGAGTGTCAGACAGCAGACTGGATCTGTCTGGCCCATGGAACCAATTCTTTCTGGCTTGCCAAGCTACCATCAGCCCAGAGAATTTGCAGGCATGTCCAGGAGCGGGTGGGTCCTACCACAGAATCTGGGATCCCGGGACCACAGTAGACATGGCCTTCAGTAGCACGTGGGCAAGGGAAGGCTGGTCAACACAGCCCTCAGTCACCTGGCAGTTGCCTCACACCACCACTCCAGTTGCCACTGCTCCTGCCATTATGGTGGCCAGCCTGGGACCAGTAGAGTTTGACACCCCTGGCCTTATGAAAGGCACAACAAACCTTGATGGGTAGCTGCCAATGCAGCTGGCTTGTTCAGAGTTTTGTACCTCATAAGATACACGTCATAGTTTTACTATTGTGCATGCAGTTGCTGGTATTACCTGTTGGGCAATGAATGGGAGCTCAGACCCCTGTAGTGCCAGCTCTTAAGGTTGGACAGCTTGGGCCTCAGCGTGTCCCAGTCACTGAAACTGACCGTTTTCGCCTGCCATGCTTTGATCTTGGAAATCAATGGGAAGGTTCCTGGTCAATTGGAGTTGGTTCTGATTGCACACAAGGGCACTGAATGGGGCTCCACTTCCTCTCACACCCCTTCCACATGCCAGCCAAGCATTATGATGATGTATAACTTACTTCCCACAAAATGGTACAACTCTGATATTAGCCCGCTGGGTACTACTAATATGATTCTGTAGGGCCAGATGTCAACTCAGATCCACGTTCAGCTTACCAAACCCTCTGCTCAATCAGTGGACCATAAATAAATGATAATCAGTGAAATTAAAAAAAGGTCCGTTGCTTATGAATCCTTTAAAAAGTTAATCCACCCACTTCATTCCGTTAGTCAATCAAATAGTGATAAACAATGAGATCAACACATATGTTCACAATTCATTAGTCTTTGAGGAAATCCGTCCTTTCAATTAATTCCATGATGCTATTACATAATAATACATAATGAAATCAAGAAAAGGTCTGTAATTAATTGACCACTAAGGGAAATGAATTAGTCCAACTAGTTTCATTGGATAATCCTGGTATTCTCCAGTCATTAAAGGCCATATTCTCTCACATAATAAAGCTCCCGCTTTCAAAAAAGTGCAAATCTCAAAATGTAGTCCCTTCTAGGTAATCAACCATTCTCCATTCATTCACTTGGTGGATTAACTGCCTGCTAATTTCATCATGCCCTGATCAAGAAGGATTAATAGATTCATAGATGTTAGGGTCCGAAGGGACCTCAATAGATCATTGAGTCTGACCCCCTGCATAAGCAGGAAAGA
>NW_005841912.1:2637951-2638677 GCF_000455745.1 Alligator sinensis
GGGTCCACTAGACTCTCCTCATAGGGCTTGGCCTGCAAGCCCTTAACCGTACGAGTGGCCCTTCTCTGGACCCTCTCCAGGTTATCCATATCCCTCTTGAACTGCGGCGCCCAAAACTGCACGCAGTATTCCAACTGCGGTCTGACCAGTGCCCGATAGGAAGGAACTATCACCTCCTTGGATCTGTTCGTCGTGCATCTGCTGATGCACGATAAAGTGCCATTAGCTTTTCTGATGACTTCGTCACACTGCCGACTCATGTTCATCTCGGAGTCCGCTAGGACTCCAAGATCCCTTTCCGCTTCCGTGCCACCAAGCAGGTCATTTCCTAGGCAGTAGGTATGCTGGACATTTTTCCTCCCTAGGTGCAGCACTTTGCATTTCTCCTTGTTGAATTGCATTCTGTTGTTTTCTGCCCATATGTCCAACCTGTTCCAGGTCTGCTTGTAGTTGTTCCCTGCCCTCCAGTGTGTCTACTTCTCCCCACAGTTTTGTGTCATCCGCAAACTTGGACAGAGTACACTTCACTCCCTCGTCCAAGTCGCTGATGAAGACATTGAAGAATATCGGTCCAAGGACCGAGCCCTGTGGGACCCCACTGCCCCTTCCAAGTCAATACCGACCCATGCACTACGTCTCTCTGGGTACGACCCTCTAGCCAATTCGCCACCCACCGGACCGTGCAGTCATCCAAGTCACAGCCTCTTAACTTGTTCACCAATATGG
>NW_005841912.1:2639137-2641163 GCF_000455745.1 Alligator sinensis
TGTCTGTCACCAATTGCTTATGCCCATTTAGTAGAGGTCCTATTCCAGCCTGGGCCTTCCTTTTACTCCCTATATATCTAAAAAACAATTTTTTGTTATCCTTTACTTGGGATGCCATCCTCATCTCCATGGTAGCTTTGGCCTGTCTAACTGCCTCCCTACAAGCGCGAGCAGAGGAGGTATACTCCTCTTTAGTAATCTCTCCCCGTTTCCACTTTTTATATGCCCCCCTTTTTGCCCGTAGGCTGCTCTGGATTTCTCTGGTCAGCCAAGGAAGCCTCTTGGCCCCTTTCCCCCCACATCGGGATCGTCTCCCTCTGTGCCCGAAGGATCATTTCCTTAAGGCACAGCCACCCTTCCTGGGCTCCCATCTCTTCAAAACTCTTACTCTGCAGTGCATCCTTGACTAAATGCCTGAGTTCCTTGAAACCAGCTTTCTTAAAGTCTAGCACTTTCACCCTACTAGTTACCTTACCTACTCGACATCTTATGATAAATTCTATTATTTGGTGATCGCTGTCCCCCAAGTGACCACCGATCTGTAGGTCTCCTACCATGTCATCCCCCGTTGCCAATACCAGATCCAGAAAGGCATTCCCCCTAGAGGGACCATGTACCTCCTGCATCAGATGGAGGTCCTGTACACAGGATAGGAACCTGTGTGAATGGTGGGATAAGTCCTCCCTTTCTTTACCTGGCTTGGTAAAGGCATCCTGGGGCTTCTTCTCCTCACCACTTCCCCAGGGAGTCAGGTACCTGCTGCCAGGTGGTCCTCCAAACTCCCAGACTACAGAGGCTCTCCCCTCACCAGCTTTATTGGCATTTAGCTACCTCTCAGCTGTTTGGCTCTGTGCACCATCCTCCCATTGCTCTGTCCTTCTCCTCTACCCGTGCCGGATTTCCAGTTATATGGCTGGCTCCTGGGTGTCCTCCAATACAAATCAAACAGGAATTGCAAATCACGGCTGTTTTTTCTGCCATCCAGGGGCTGCTTTCCCTGTAGGGACACAGGAAAGCTCACCAGCCTTCACCAGGTTCTGATGTTGCACCCAGATATCAGAGGGGAAAGTTCTAGGGTCCCCTACCCTTGGGTTCCCCTTTGGGGGAGTACCCCCTCCTGCCACAAATATGAACTTTGATTAAGTGATCTGGAAGTATAGGTAGGACTGTTAGTTCAAAGGAACCTAAGGGAGATAGGGACTAGGTCCAATTGAAGTTTGGTGGGTTTGGGTACCTTATACCCTTAGGTTCTTTCAAAATCCCAGCCTACATTATTCTACCATTCACCAGTTTCCCACATCAGACTCGGTTCCCCTTTGGAGTTGGAGTGGACAGTTACTTCTTAGACTTACTTCTGCAATGCCTTTTCAAAGGAAGTTGATTTCTGTGATGTTTTGAGGTTGACTAGATTTCACATGTGTGTTTTTACTGTTGTATTCTATCAGACAGTGTCCCTGTGTGATATGTCTTGAATTTAACACTGTTTTTGTTCAACGCTCTTGTGTTACTGAAATGCATGGTGTTAACTCTCTTCCTGTTATGCAGCCAATAAAAGATGTCACCTTTACTGCCGATCCAAAGAAACAGGGGATGTAGCTTATGTGAAACAACTGGCCCATGATGGGACTCGCTGTTCTTATAAAGATCCATACAGTATTTGTGTGCGTGGAGAGTGCGTGGTGAGTGATAATTTTTTTAAGGTTTGGCATTGGTTTTCTACCTGCACAATATTGGTTAATAATCGTCAATAGAGTTGTTCACAAATACTCAGCAAATATTTTGAGAGAGGTTTTTGCAAGCATTTTCAAAAAAATGTTTGCCAAACTTTGTATTTCACAATTTCCTAATTTTTTTAAATCAAATGTTATAACCACAGTACAGATGTATTACTGACATGTACCATGCTTTTCTAAGTAATCCTTTCTTAAAGCTAGTTGCTTCTACTGCTTTTTTATTTTTGGCAAATTAATTGCAAAGGGTCATGTCGTATGTGAGTATAATGCACAAATCTGTTCTTAGCTCTTTC